>NW_028321897.1:23770000-24070000 GCF_036245765.1 Copidosoma floridanum
TACTCTTTTACTCTCTTATACGCTTTAATTTTTAGACAACAATTTTGGAAAGTTGAAGACAAGTCCTTATGCTATTGTGCGGGAAAGGTTTAACTTACAGGAGATCACGAGTACAAGTATTTGATCTAACACTATTTCAGTTGATTTGTAGAATAAGATCCTGGGACAACGGGATGAGTTATGATATCCTGTTTTCTTCTATCACTTTTTCTAGGTGTTTAAGTAACAAACATCGTCTAATCGTATGAGCTGCCGTAGCTTTAACTCTTAGCCAGAATCTACTTTTCTCTCTTAATTGATGGAGCGATAAGCCCACGATACTGTTGTTTTTGTTGTTAGGAGATACCTTGCGGTGTTAAAAAAAAACATTGTCCGCCCTCGGGTAGTTTTGGGAGGCTGGTACTTCCTCGGGAAAAAAAGCAGTTTTCCGATACTCGTTCGAAAAGTCTCCTTTACGAACCTCGTTACGGACCTTGCCTTCGGCTCGCCCGCAAACCTCTCGGTTCACAAGCAAAGACTTTTTAAACTCGTAGGAAAACTACTATTTACACTCATTGCTCCGGTTAATAAAATATCATCCACATGTCAGCACTTGAAGTTATGTGCACGCATAAGTTAATTGATATGGGAGGGCCAGAAATAAGTAACTATTGACAATATGGTTACAGATAAATTTTTTTCATTATCATACAAAATGGTAACATAAATAAATATATAAGAAGAAGTTAAAGTATCCTGAGAGCCACGAAAATAAAAGAAATCTGATTATAGCATTTAAGGAGTAAAAACTTGGTTTTACAGTTTTAGGCGCTGTTTTAGGATTATAAGTCATGATATAACTATGTTAACTTATAGAAAAAGAGACTTGACTTTGTAATGTGACACTTTAATTTGGTTAAAATAGTAAGGCCAAAGGCTTGATACAATATATTTTATAATATGTGTAGTGCTCAGTACTTGAGTTTTCTACAGTATGTAACTATCCGACGTATTTTTATTTAACGTTATTTAAAAAATTGTATGGAGTACCATAGACAGTGGCTTAACTATCCACCTAATTAAGAGAGTTTCGATTAAAAAATAACTTAATTTGTCTCTATTAAACAAAAAATTGTACAAATACTTTTAGATAGCATGATTTAGTCAATTTAACAGAATATGCAGTCACAAATACTCATAAAAACGACGACAATCATCAGGATCCCAAGGATTTTAACAAACGCACCAGCTTTTAACAAACATAGCAAGTCTTTCTCATGTTAAGAAATGTTGTTAAAAAAACTGTTACTAACTATTACACAACATTATGAGCTTAATCACATCACTTATGTTTTTTAATCTCTGCTTCTTATTTTCTGTCCTCTCCTTGTTCTCTTTCCTTTTTTCTCTCGTCCACTTAAGGCCAGTAAGATAGTGAAAAGTGTAATAGAGACGCATGTGAATCGCCATCTTTTTCTTTTTTGTACCAATGATGATATTTAATTAACAGAAAATTTAACACTTTTTCTTTTCTTTCAGAAATGTCTTAATAACTAAAAATCCATTTCTGAGTCGAATTATAGTTGTATTCCGTTAGCTCTTTCAGTTAATTAAGGTAGCGAGATATGACAGGTGATATACGCGTGCGAAAAAAAACATACGATATTGCCTTTATTGATTTTATATATTATTGACGATAACTCGATACATTGATAAACCATTAAAGGTAATGAAACAAACTTTATGCGATGTTAATTAACAAATTTACAGTATTGAGCTAAGTATCAAAGTGTTAGGAATATATATTCAGTGAAAATGCTTAAAAAGCATTCATATTTTGCAGGATGGGTAAAGGAGGCAGTATTGGTCATTACAGAAAAAATACTAGATGTTCTGTACATCGTACATAAGCAGTTGTCCAGTAAACTATCTTAAGCCCGTGATTGGTGAAGATGTCTATTTGTAAAAGGAATCAATTTTGTTTTTTCACGAAATCCGTTTTCTAAGCATAAAATAATACATAATTAACTGATAACTGTTAATAAGAAATAATAACAATCAGCTGATCACTGAGTTAAAATAAATAACGTATCAGATAATGATTTGATGAAAATAATGTCATAATTCTATGAATATTGGTTGGACATGAGGTGATTATCTTAGGAAAATGTTAGGTAATTACTAGATCTGTTCACGAGTAATAGCAACGTTTTCTTGTCTTCTGTTGCATATTAATGTCAAGGAAAATGGGATGTAACAAGATCAAAAAATGTTATATCTGATTTTATGTATGTGCATTTACAAGAAATTTAATTTGATGACAAACAGAGGAAAAATATGATGTTGCAATACTAGAAATCCTGTTTAGAGATAATGTACCACATAGAAAATAATGACTTGCGAAAGACAAAAAAATGGGAATTACGATTAAAAAAATTAAAATATTTTTATGGTTAGATTTTCTCATAGTTTGTTTCAGTACCTTACAATAAAACTTTTAATTTTACCGTAACTCTGCATTGTATTTAAGTAAAAAATAAGACATTGGCTAGCTTTCTAGCAATCTTATCTCCTTAACTTAACCTGCTTATAGTGAGTTTTCAAACATATGGGCTACCCAGCATGACAGCCTTTATATTTGGCTTTAAAGTTTTACTTCACTGCAAGGATTTAAGTGCATAAAGCATATGTAAGTTGCAAAATTTTTTACTGTATCTTTTAGTTTGTTCTTCCATTTTTTCTAGTATCATTGTAGACACACAGCCACTTTGAGATTGTTTTCAAAAAAATTTCATCAGATTTAAACTCATGTCCTTGTGTGTAAAAATAAAGCCCGTATCTACTTAGCTCCAAGAAATTTCTGATGGCTTCTGAGGCTTCATTCATTTTTTAAACTTATCGTGTAGTCCTCCCATACAACTGAGTCTTGTAATATAATATAGAGTTCTTTTCATACGGTATCTCACACACCTTTCTTCCTGTCTACCCCACTGCTTTCAATAACATCTCAGTAAACTCCACTTTATACAGAGAAACTTTTTTTGTTATTCTGTTATTTTGAGTATCTATAAGATATCAAGGTCCTTTATAACTCCTACTGCCTCTTATTACTGCCCTCATTACATTTTAAGTAGCCCCCATAATAGATTCTGCAGTGAAAACTGAACCATGTTCGCAGTTCTTATTTTGTTTTCTACGCTGTCTAGAAGAAAAATATACGGAATACTTTTATTTATTCTACCATCAAGTATTTATGGCTTACACGCCACAACAATTCTTCAGAGATGACCACACCTTTTTTAAAAAATCCCTGTAACCTTACTGCTTTCATGTAACTGGATCTTTATTTAATTAGCAGATTGTTATTGTTTACTTCCTTATTTTGCCTATAAAACAATTAAGTTAACCTTTGTGAAGATTCGCACGGTGTGCCAAAGTGCTTCCTTTCCACGGATCTTGAGGGCTAGACGAGCACAGAGTTTAAATAGCTCTGAGCCCCACGCTCTTTTTCTCTCTCTCTCTTTCTCTGACAGCCACTTGAAGGGGACTCATCGCTTGCTCAGATATCCTCACCTCCCTGAGCCCTGAAATCTCTTGTGCCCTGAACTTTGCAACCCTTGACGATAAAACAAAGAGCTTTTTTAACAAGCAACCTTAGATTTATGAAGGACAAAGATCATTTGTTTTTGGAATCATGATATTATGTTATTCAGAGATTCGTAAAAGGTTATGTCTTTGGCATTTTTAAAATTAATTTAACAATTTATAAAACAAATGATCGTTTAACAAGTATAAATTAACAGCTTGTAATTTTTTTTTTTAATTATTCGTTATTATAAGCTAACATATGATTTGTTGTTAAGTACATATAAGACATAAATGAGTAAATTATATTTATTAAGTAGATATATGACATAATATAACTTAATAGAAGTTGCAAAAATTATAAAGCCACTTTACTGCCCGTAAGGGTACAGCAAAGTGTCAGCAGTTTTTTTTATAATTTCTTGTAAAAAAAAGGTCCTTCTTCATTTCTATTAACACTGTGCAGAAACTTAATTGAAAAGGAAGCATAGGCTTGAAGTGGGAGTGGCGCGAAAGGACAGCCACCGGATGTATTAGTTTGTAAAGGTTTTTATTGGCATTACTATAAAGTACATTGCCATGACACTAAATTGCTTTTCCATGTATCATCTAAAATGTTTCACTCTGACATTAAAGTCAACTGAGGTGTGGCAAACGTTAAATCAACAGTTGAATATTTGAAAAAAGTATTTGTTATAGTGGTATGTGCTGGAGAGCCATCGTTTAAAAGAGCAAAATATTCCAACTCAACATTTTCAATTATCGCACTACCATTGAGGCAGGCATGGTCGCTACCCCACCACGGGTCATGAGCATTAAAATAGCCCAGTAGAGCGATATTGTCGAAAGATCTTATCTTGTTTCTTAAACTAAGCCAGTCATTTTTCCAATCATTAAATGATACCCCTCTACTATGAGTAGGACTTCCATAATAAGCGATTAAATGTATGACACCCATATCAGTGGCAGTTGTGACCACTCTTGTCTCGATTGATTTAAAATTTAAGTTTAGGTTTAATTTGTTATTCAAAATAGATTTTCGAAAGTGGAAAGCGATACCTCCCTCTTTATATTGGTGCTTCTATCATATCTGAGGACATTGAATTCCTTCAATTGGTAATTACCGTTTAGTGTTAAATAGATCTCTATTATAACTATTATATCGTATTCAAGAGAATATTAAATTAAATCAACCTTGTTCTTTATACTTCAACTATTCCACTGCAAAATCGCAATGTTGTTTTTATTTTTATTCACGAAAAAAAAAATTTTTTCATTTCTTTTTTTTTTTTTTTTTTACTTATATTGTCTACTAAATGAAAACTTAAACTATTCTTAGAAATCGTACTAAGTAGTTAATCAGCACTTACGCGTAAATTTTTATTCCTAGATATACCGTTATTATGTTGTTGACTTCTCTAAGAGAGGTTTTAAGATGAAGCCTCATCAAACACTTGGCATGAGGCAGATCCATTGGTTGTTTTTTCCAGATAGATAGATGTCTTTGTTCTTAATCTTAAATTATACCTTGACTTCCATTGATTTTTTCACCCTGAGTCTGGCTAATTTCTTTTGATTTGTCCACGTATCGAGTATTGATCTTATTTAAAATGGCATAATTAAGTTGATAGGTATCTTTATTGGTGACCAGATTGTTTCTTGAAATAGCTGCTCTTGACTCATGTAGTGGTGGGTAGCTGTCGATTGTTTTATTTCTCGGTGCATCTTTAAAATTTTCATTTACATTTCTCTTTTTTGGAGGGTCAATTAAAGATCTTGCTTCTACAAATTACAAATTGTCATGCACCATAAGCTTACTGATTGATCTCTGTATCTGATACTTGGGACAGCGAGAGCTGATGCTTACATGATTGGTATTTTTGGATCTGATACTTTCGTCAGATTTGCAATTGGCACAGCGTGGTATGTTAAACTTGCATTTTTCTCCATCGTGCTAAGGTTCACCACAGTTAAAGCAAGGTTATTTGCCTCTACACGTCTTAGCCGTATGACCATACCTGAGGCATTTCAAGCACTGCATAACCTTTTGAACAAATGGTTGGACTTTGGTTCTCACTTTGAGGATATAAATTTCATTGGGTAGGTTTTGTCCTTCAAAGGTTATCACTACAGATTAGCAAGGAATCCATTTTTTATCACTGTTTTCTGATGTTCTATCTCTTCTCATCAATCTTTTAACCTCTATAACATTATAATTACCTAGGCTTTTTATGCCTTGAAAGATTAATTCTTCAGAGACTTCGATATGAAAATTTTTTACAATACCTTTTCTTGTTCTTTTGAAACCGGGTAAATAGGCCTTAAGCTCATATTTTGTCAGGGTATCGTCGTTAGCTAACTTTTTGGCTTCTGTCCAATGTAGCAAAATGATCTCTAGGCTGCTTCTACTTTTACGACATATCTCTTGAATACTGGGGTACTTGTCAAGTAGTAGATCACCCATAACGTACGATTTCTCTTCTTTATTATTTACTTTACTCCTTATCCATATACTGTACGGGCTTGTATGCTGATACCAGCTTCCTTATTACGTGTAATATTGCTATTTACGTAAATTATTTTAGACTGCGAGGGCGTGTTGGCTGCAAATGTGATATAATCAGATACTAGATAATATTTTTTCACCTTATATTAATTAACAATACCCTTATAGATATGACGATAATTTGTTCCTTTTTCTGACTTGACCTGTGTAATTCTGGAAGGAAATAAATGGATGCTTCATTAACATTTTGAGTTAAACGTTGGTTTTTTTTCTTTCTGATTTTAAGATAAAATGTAGATATTTGGCTTTTTTTTTTCTAAACATTTGCTTTTTTTTTAATAAACTTACTTTCTTTACGTTATCATTCTTCGAGCAGCGTTTTGAGAATGCTGATGTTTACAAATATTACCTGTTAGAATATAGGTCAACTAATATTAAATATGTAACTAGTTAAATATACTATGTGGCATAAATACCATGCGTGGAAGATAATATGTGTATGTACTTTGTAGATTGATACTGTTTGGTCAGAAAGATTATGGCCGTTCCCACCAGGCATGCTCTCATAAAGTCTCTAAGTATTATGAGAGAAGATCTTGTAATTTTGATTAATCTTTATTTTTATGAAAAAATATATTGATATACGTTTTAACTAGTTTTAAATTATTGATCTACTACCTTAAAGTATATTTACTTAACATGGTAGTCAAGTCTGTGGTTAGTATTAGTATTTCTTGGTTTTTACGTGTTGCTTCGGTGGCTCGTGATAATTAACTACTATGGCTTTAAGTAAAAGTGTCAATCCAACACTTATAAAAATTAAAGATAGCGTCAATCCAACACTAAATAAGAGCTAAGAAAAAAGTTTTGTGAAAATAATACGAAAATTACTTATAGTAAAGAAAATTCTAGAAGATTTAAACACAGAAAAATACACCGAAATAGTAGATAAAGTGAAAATTCTTGTGTTTGATAAAAACGATTTTAAGTAGTAAAAAGGAGAATCACGATGATTCTAAAATCGGAAAAATGGGACGTAGTAGCAATGAGAGCTATGACAAGGACAGATAAAGAAGAAGAGTGGATGGAAAAGAACTTGAAGGTGGTCCATGTAATGTATAGTAAAATTATAAATTATTAGTTAGAGTCTTTGAAGGATAAAAAAGCAGCGTGCAAAATAATCGACGAATTAGATAAAATTTATAAAAAATTTACATACTGCATTGGAAATAAGTGTAAGAAACGTGTTGGAAAAATAAAATTGAAAAAACTTTGAAAATTTAAGTGCATTTTTAAATAAGCTTGAATCTTAAATTAATAAAGTAGAAAGTTCTAGTATAAATGTGGCTGAAAAAAAAAATTTAACTACATAATAGGACTGCTTCCCAGAATATAATATTACATTGACGATTTAGATAATGTATTAAATGAATTTGATACAGCCAAATACATAAAAAGAAAAATAAAAATGTTCGAACGAAAAGAAAAGATAGATAGCGTTTGAAACTGGGAAGAAAAAAGAAAGAGCATGTTTTAAGTGCGAAAAATATGGACACTTCAAGGTACAGTATGCGAGAACAAGACCAAGTGATAATTCATGAGGGTGCGCAGCAGCAAACAAGGCGGCTGACAACAACAACAGCAATGGCAACATCGTGGCGGCCGAGGCTAAGGTCGTAGAGCTGGTAGAGAATGTAGTCAACATTGTTATGGAGGTGGTTGGCAGCAAAATTATCAGGGGCATCCAAGTAAAGATGGTAATGTGATTAGTTTCAATGCAAAATCCAAGAAGTGACCTAATAAGTCGCTTGTTGAAGTAAGCAGCTGTGCTAGTAAGGTTGAATGGTTACTCGATAGCGATTGCTCACATCATTATATAAATGATAACATAAAAGTAATATTTCGCACAAGTTTGATGTTTATGGTCAAAGTAAAATGAATGTAATGAAAAATGTTTTTTTTTGTTAAAGAAATGGATGGAAATTCAATAAGTTACGGTAAAGTACCAAAAGCAAAAATAATTGTATTGATAGAAAATATGTCAAAGATTTGAAATAAAAATAAAAATCGTATTACGTTGACTATTAAAAATAATGGTATCTATCATGTGACGAGTAAAATTATGTATAGCAAGTTAAATTTAACAACAAAGAATAACTTAACAGAAAGGGAAAAATTGCATAGAACACTAGGTCACGTAAATTTTAATTATTTGAAAAAAGCTGTACGAATAAATGCCTCATGGTTTACTCAGAAAATTTGAAACTAATTATTAAAAATGTGAAATTTGTTTAGAAAAAAAATGCATAATTTATCATTTAATAATGACAGATCAAGGACAAAAAATATTTTAGGAATTGTACATACCATGTTGAATGGATCTCATGATACTTCTTGTTTGAATGGTGAGAAACATTTTATGAATTTTATCGATAATGACAGTAAAGTAGCTAAAGTGCACTGTATTGAATAAAAAGATCAAGTATACAATTGTTTTTTGGACTATATAAATTTATTTGAGAGTAAGACAGAAACAAAAATGAAAGACTAAGATGTGATAACGGAAAGGAATATATAAATAAGAATGTTTGTAATTTTGCAAGCAAGAAAGGTGTATCTGTTGAACCACGTCTACTTCATGTACATGAATTGAATGGAACGGCAGAAAAAAATAATAGGCATTTTATGAATATGTCTATATATTTGTTGAAAGAAGCACAAGTTCATAATAGATTTTGGCCAGTAATAGTTTAAACTGTAGTTTATTCAGAAAATGAGATTATCACTATTACTGTTGAAGTTATAATGAATGATAAGGTAGTAGTAGCTAGACATTTTGACATTATCGAAGATAGCACAGACTGGATTAGTTTACAGTCAGAAAATGACATACTAATAATTTGTTTGAAAAAAAAATAAATTGAAAAAACAAACAGTGATTTCAATATACACGGAAATATTAAAAATAAAAATTTAAATTTAAAACGGTCAACTAGGGAAAAAAGAGCCTGATAGATACAGAGATAAAAATTTTGTATCTTACAATATTATTTATGTAAATTATACAAATGCTGGGACCCTTGCTTCTTAAAATGGTGCAATGAATAGTAAACAATCTGAAAAGTGGAAAACAGCAATAGATAAGGAAATGTATTGTTTAAACAAAAATAAGACTTGGGTTTTGATAAATAAACTAAATGATACAAGAACATTAAATTTAGAATAGGTTTATAGTAAAAAGGCTTATAAAATTTTCCAGGCTACATAAGTTGTTAGAGATTATCAACAAAATGATTTAATTGGTGATATTTATTTACCAGTTGCAAGAATACAAATTCTTTAACTGTTACATTTTTTTTGTTGTCAAAATAATCTAATTATTGAACAGATAAATTTCAAAACAGCATTTTTGAATAAAAAGGTTGAATCTGAAGTATACATAAAACAATCAGAAGGCTGTGATAATGACTGTTATAAAGTATTAAAACTAGATAAAGTATTGTACAGATTAAGAGAAAGCCTAAGATCTTGGTATAAATTCTTCGATACTTATTCAGAAAATTTAAACTTTAAAAGAAGATTAAAAGCAAAAATGATTGTTGCTTATACATTTTGATTATTAAAAATAATGACATGTGTTAATTTCTCATTGTAAATGATTTAATAATTTGCTGTAAGAATAAAGAAAAATTTTTTTTTTTTTTACATTATCATGTAAACGATTTAAAATAAAAAAAAAAGGTAAAATAAGTACTTATTAAAGTATCAGTATCAATTCTGACTATAAAAATAAAAGAATGACACTTAGTCAGAAAAACTAGATTGAAACGTTAGCAAAGAAATATGATATTAAAAATTTTAAATTGTACGCAGTTTCTATGGAACAAGATTTGAAATGAGAAGCAGCGCAATCAGTGAAATCATATTAGGTTAAAGAACTCAATTGAGCTCTTTTGTATGTAATTGCGAAAAATAGACCTATAAGCTTAAGTATAAATAATCAAAATCGATTTCAAAATAGTTATAATAAAACACATTTTAAATATGCTTAGAGGATTTTAAAATATTGATTTTCAACAAAGAATTTAAGAGTAGCTTATAAAAAGAGAAGAAATAATCATAATATTGATTGCTTCGTCGATGCTAATTGGGCTGGTCATATAACTGATAGAGAATCATCGTCAGGATATGTAATAAGGACGTATGGAAATGTAATTTATTGGAAATTCAGAAAACAAAATAGTGCTACATAAACATTAATGGAAGTTGAGTTTGTAGTGCTGTCTGAGAGTGTGAGTGCAATAAAAGTTATGAGAAATGTATTGCTTAATTTGACATTTGAAGTTTTTAGTCTAACTTAACTGTATAAGGATTTAGAATAATTTTAAATGTAAAGTAGTTAAAGAAAATAAAATTAAGGTTGTAATATAAATTTGAGGAGACAAATAAGAATATAAATAAGCTTCTATTTAATATGTAACTAGTGACATATTGTATGCAGCATAAACACAATGCGTCAAAGATGATATGTATAAGAACTTTGTGCGGTAATGCTATTGGGTTACACAGAAAAAGGCCCTTGCCGCACCCTCACGCTCTCGCAGTCTCTAGGTATTATAACAGGAGATTTAAAATCTCAATTATTTTGTATGTCTATTGTACAGTAAGTTATTTTAGGTGTTAACAAGTGTTTTTTTTTATCCACTACCTTAAGGTATGTTTATTTTGTATTACTGTTCGATGTTTTAATAACAAGCTTGCTCCATTATTTAGGTTATTTACATCTAATGACTATTGGAGATTCTTAAAAATCATACAATAGTCATGTTTGCTTAGGATGTTCTGACCTTAATTATAAGATTAATAACACGTATTATTCCTTTACTAGTGTTTCTTTCCATACAAATATGTATGCATGTTTATAAATATAATTATATGTCGAAGTGTTGTCTAATATATATATAAAAAGCGCTGTCAAAACTTTCAGAAGCTATCATATTGTTTGATCACTGTTTAATCGAAATCATATGGTCAATTATGCAATTATCAATTTTTTTGTGATCTTAAAATAGAAAATTTTTTAACTTTAACGTTGGACAGTTCATTTTGGCTGTTAATTTTAGTAGTAGGTGAGGAAAGTAGTAATTTTCTTTAAATGAAGTAACTAATGCTTAATAGCTAAGTGAATAATAGACATAAATTTTTCAATTGCATTGCACTTTACAACTTTAGCTTGGCCTGCAACCCTAGCTAAAGGTTATCGTTTATTCTTAAACTGTAGTTTAATATTTTACGTATGACATTAAGGATCATAACTTAGTATTAAGAAGCATAACTTTTTTTTTACATGATTCATCACACGAATTAATATTAGGTGGTTCTGCTCACAGTCTCTTCAGAATACAAGATCTACAATTAGAAAAGGTAAAAATTTAGTGAACGCTGAACAAAAGTATTAGAATTAAGTTGTCTTTACAAACATTTATTATCATCACAAAATACCATAAAGGTGCCAAGACAACATTCAATAGAAGCACTCATGGTGCCTTGAATGACGTCCAGATATTACAAGAATACAAGAAACTAACTCAGTTACAATAACAATCATGTTTTTAACATTAAACTTTAGAATAATCAGAAAAACCAGAGAAATTTTATCCTGAAAGTCATACTAGGACAGCGCAGGCATGTTAAAAGTAAAAGTGAATTAAGACAAGTGTATATACTAAATTTACGTTATAGAGAACAGTTATCATTAAATGAAACCCTTTAAAGAGGATAAAGAAGCCATATGTAAAATTGTACATATACAGCTTATAAAAAATATAAGATTTTTCGTAATCAAATTATAAAATTGTTCTACTGACAGCTATAATTTAATTTTTGTTAAATTTTGAATTTGGTATAAGATTTTTCTCCAGAATAGTTAAGTTTTTGTGTATCAAATCGTCCATTTGTATTATTATTATATATAGTTATAAAATTATACCGAATTGACGTTTGTACCTATTGGACTCTCAATCAAGGACTAGTGTTCTGTCGATTTCAAAACCCTGTGAATAGTGTGTACAATGGCAGTATAGAGCCAAACTTTCGTCCCTATTTTTAACGTAACAAGTATGTTTTTGTTAACGCACCCATAAGTATCTCTTACTTTAGCCAACAAAATCTTCGAGATTTCATGAAGCTGCGGTCCATTATCCAAGATCCTTTATATGAAGATCTTGTTTGATGTTGAACACAAATTTATGTTAGTTTTTTTATTGTTAGATGATGGCCGCACTCTTTAAACATATAATGGGCCAGAGAAAGTACAGCCAAAAATAGTGTGCCACAGGCATTCCTGGTATACCAATGCGAAGCATCCTTCTTGTGGTTATGTTTATCTGTCGAACATGCAACAATCTCAAATATCAAAATAAGTTGCCCAATGAAAAGCTTAGGTGTAGAAAATGTCGATGGCTCAATGGTGTTGCAAAACAAAGATGTCCACTCTTTGAAAACTCGAGCATCGAGCCTCTGGATAGTGAGAGCGACAACTAGGTCGTCCCATTAAGCTCAAGGTCGATTATGTTGCTTGAACGTGGCTGAGACATTCACAGCACCATTGAGCAGTACCTTAAGCTAGTGTACTAATTCTGAAGTTACAACTGGCAGTGAGAGAAGATCACGAGATACTGCTGCAACCAAGCGTCTTGTATTAGTATAATGATCCCCAAGCATTCTCTATGCACCCTCCAAATTGGCATCAATAATCTCAATAACTTTCAAGGTTCGCAGCATCTACGTAGCCTTACCCTATATGTAAATTTTTAGCTGTAGCAAATTTTCAACATTTCATGTGTGAGACTCGCATAACACAATGGCTGAAAACAAATCTTTACATTCGAGCCAGTCGCAGAGGTTTCCCGAAAATGAAGGTTGTGGCACTGGCTCTGGAGGTAGCTTTTGTAGCTGTATAGACATACCTCAAGCTGATTTTAAGTAACCTTTTTCTGCAAGGCCGTAGCAGTCTAACTTAAAGTAATTAAGCTTCACTTTATCTCCCGTGCACATCGCTAGAATACAGAAGTAATTCTGCAGGAAATCATTTCAGTTAGCACGTAACTGGTCAAGGCGACTTTCTGTAGCTTATCACGTAATGTTGTATTATTTAAGCTTGAGTAAATTTTCGTACGCTTGAGAAACTCTACCGAACAACTCTTGCTGGTAAATAAGCAATTGATCTAGCGTTAGAGACATGCTTTAACTCTGTAAAGCGGTGTGAGCGAAAATCCAAGGTGATGAACTTACCCACGTGGGAAATCGTAGACTTGAGTAAACTGCTTGTTCTCGCAACCAAAAAATAACTTAACAAACTCAAGATTCTTAAGCTTGATCGACACTTATACACACGGCACTGACTCTGGGAATACAAAAATTCTCACGTCTCTAATGTCAAAACTGCCTCGACTGTTTTTGTTTGAAGAAACCATGCTTTTCTACCAAAATGTTCATGAAAGGGCCATTTTTGTTGATAAAGAGAGAGGGAGACATCATCTAGCAGAGAGAGAGAGAGAGTGTGTATAGTAGTGTGAGAGATTGGGGACGGAGTATGAGTGTGTGCATAGTTGTGTGGGTCTAGGACGAGTAGGAGCCCCTCCTGGTTCAGGACAAGCAGGACGTGGTGGACGAGCGCTCGTGGCTCGCGGGGTGCAAGGAGAAGTCGTTGCAGCGCAGTCCAGAGAACAAGGTGAAGCGTTGTGCAGTGTATAATGTACCGAGATACTGTGTATTAGTGTTAAGCGTTTTAAATAAAAGAAATAGTGAAAGGTATTTGTTTGTGCGTAAATTATTATTTTTTTCCGTGGAACAGAAGAACTGTCGCGCCAATCCACTTTTTTCAGGAGCAGAAACCCAAGAGGTGAGAGGGACAACGGTGACGAACGCGATTGAGATTTGCTAATGCTGCGTCGGCGCCTCGTTTTATTTCAGGTCAAGAAGCAGTGTTACAATGTGCACATGCAAAATTATAATTCAAATAGAACTGAGACCATAAAGATGACTCTTGAAAACTTAAAAATCTGTGAAAGAATACTCATGTATGAAAATAAAGACTCTGACTGCACGCAAACCCACCACAACAATACTTTCACGGTATATTCTAACAAGAGTTTCATATTTTGTACAAACAGATAGACAAATATTTGAAAGAATAAAATTCTACGAAGATCCTGTTAATAAAAGATTGCACTTAAAATTGTATCAAGAATCTCAAATTCCAAAGAAAAAGAAAATTATACTGTAGACCTAAAAAATGCAAGTAACCTTAAACGTATTGATACACTTAAATGCTACACCACGTAAATTAAAGATTCTAAATTCATTATAACTCGAACACATTCAGCATAACAAACTAATAACAATAAAAAAGAAATATTAGTAGACTATACAGACAGATTTCACCTTGAAAGAAAAAGCTTAGCTGCTGCAGAACTCATGGAGCTAAGCATCCCAACAATCACTGGTACCCCTATGTACCCCTGTGAAAACTAGGATTTGGCATCCTATCGTCTTACGAGAAGAAATAAACAGACAAGTCAAAGAAATACTTGACGACAAAGTTATTGAGCCTTTAATAAGCGCATACACCTGTTTTCTGCATGCCAACAAAGTTTGGGCTGGACGGACAGAACAAAATAGAGTTGTAATAGTTTTCAGGCAACTCAAAGACGTAATCCTTGAATCAACCATTCCGTACACTACGTATCAGATAAACAAGATGATATTAGTACACCTAAATATCTTACAGCTTTTAATTTGAAAGATGGTTATCACAAAATTAAAATGAGAAAAGAACAGATAGCAGGCACCAAACCAATGTGCAATCTAGGGCCTTTATATTTTAAAATATGATTTTTTAGATTTAAAACAAGTGCACTAATATTCTTAGCACTTATAGCCACCTTAATTAAAAACACCAAAGGAAAAGTCTTTTTTGATATATGTATTTGTTTACTCGGAAATATTTAGTAGACACTGTGAAGTAGTAATTTTATTTCAAGAGCAGGTAAGAAAAGAGAATTAAGCCTTCGAGCCAGAAAAACATAAATTTCTAAGAATGGAAGTAAACTGTCTGGGCCAAATAATTAGAAGAGGACTAAAATCTGACACAAAAAAGGTAGTGGCAGTGAAATAGTGTGTGGCGCTTAATAAGAAAATTCCCCTGCTAGGAAACATTACTCATTGACTCACATAAGCTAATTAAATATTACACAAATTTCCTCATAGCTTTATCTATAAAAGGTCAAGACAGATAAAGCATTACCAACAAAAAATAGTGCTAAATGAGTATCTTATGACCATAAATGAGATATTAGCAATAAAAAATAAATAAATAGTCAGCATTACTAAAATTGCCAAATCAGAAAATATAAATTCCAAAAGATATTACAGATCTTACAAAAACATACTACACAAAAAAAAATAACAATTTGTTTGGGAATATAAAATCACCTGTAGCCATAAGAATGGTATCATATTATCCAAGAAATGCATAACTTTACCGCAGTATGCCACCAACAAGTAAATAAAACTTACTATAAACTCAAACACAAATACATTTAGGGACATCAGAAAGAAGACATTTAATCACACATAAAAATGCCTTGAATGCCAACTAAAAAAATTAATGCGTGTAAAAACTAAGCAAAAATTATGAATCACTAACATAATTACGAAACCTTTGGCAAAACTTGCTTAAGATATAGTAGGTTTGTTACTAGCAGTAAAAAAAAACAATGAATATAATTTCAGAATGCGATGTTAATTTCCAAAATACGCTATAGCCATACATCTAACAGATCAAACTGCTACATCAATAGCAGACGTATTCTACAAAAAATTTGTTTGCATATATACAACTCCAGCAGCTATATACTGACGGACCAAGATACGACTATTCTCAACATACTTATTAAAAAAGAAGATAGTTGATTCAGAGATAGAAAAATGTGAAATAACAACCTTTTACTCTCAATAAAACAGCTATCTTAAAAGATCATACCATATACTTAAATTAAATACCTTGAAATATTTATTACAAGAGAACAACAGTGGAAAAAGTTGTTAGCATTAACAACATCTAATTTAAATACTAATAAACGCAAGAACATGCAACACACCTGTTTTGCTAGAATATTGATAATTGCTGAAACAAATTTAAAAAAAAATGTATTAAAAAACTAAAATCAAAACTAACTAAATTGAAAAACAATCTATGGCTCCTACAGGGGCCTAAAAGTTAGAAATTGAATAATTAAAATTAGGACTTCACTTAGCTCTGGATAGGTAGGACAACGGAAACATAAGAATGAGAATCAATAAAACGAAACAAAAAATAGTATACAGCAACTGCTTACGCCATTTACATATTTTAGATAACCCATGAAAAAAAAAAAAAAAAAATGAATACCAAAGAAAACGTAAATAAAAAGATATATACATTATGCACTAACTACATATAAATACAACCTTATTTCTAGCTTCAGTTACTCAACGCTTGTTAATATGGTCATTGTCAGTAACTCATAGAAGCAACACACTACATGACAGTATAGTAGAAGATATTCCCATCAACAATACAGAAACCTTGCTCGCAAAGTTTGCTAGCTTCATATACTCTAACAACGCTTATTAGAACGTAGGATCATATTCAGATGCATATGGTGAATATGAAAAGGTATTTATGTAAGATTACGCCACTATCACTTTAGAAGAACGTTACATCGCCACATATTTAAGAAATTATAACATAAGACTCGAATCGAAAATACTGTGTACCATTACAGACCATCACTGTTTAAACAGTGTCTGTGGATACGCATCTTAAAATGTTATCTCTGTTGACTCATGTTCTTGTCAATGCCTTACAAACTTTTTTTCCAGAATATCTTAATAAAGTGCTCGAAAAAAAAACCAATAAAATCATTGTACGTACTCAAATCAGATCATGTGTTTTACGTGTTTAAATATATGAGTACCGTGAATACATGCTTCTTCGTGCTTATTAAAAGAGAGCAGCCAAAAATATTTTAATTAACAAACCCGAAACAGCAGAATCCTGGGGATAAATTACTTTGGGTGCTGATTACAATTTGGCTGGTCTTCTCTGTGAACAACAAAGACTGCCATGTGAAGCCCTTAAACACAGAATGCATTTCATCGTAAAAAAAATACTGTAAGAACAAATGTTTTTTGAACACTATCCAGCAAATCAGCCAAGACCTAGCACTTGACAACGCAATAATAAATGAAGGGGTCAAAATAAATAAGTATTTTACTGTTATATCAATGCGTTAACGAGACATCTACGAAATGACATTGAAAAGTGGCAGCAGATAAACGTGGGGCGATCCAAGACTAACTACTAGACAGATTTAATTTTGGGACAAAACACAGCGTCACCAATTTGACCAACAACGATACTTGTCACGAATATGGTGACTGGTTGCGGATCTGCAATATAAAAAATGAATGATAATAAAATTAAAAATAGAAAATTAAAAACACAGACGATGAACAAAAAACAAACACAATAAGAAAAACACACAAAAAATAGCAACAACTAAATAAAACATGCATTTACAAAGCCCACAAAATCAAGAGCACACATACAAACACAAAAGAACTAACTCAATTAAGCACGTAGTTACAAAAGCCACAAAATGTAACAAAAACAATAAAAAAATAACACAAAAGTAGCCAACAGTTAAGATAAACTACAAAAAAGTGCACACTTAAAAAAAATTACAAACAAATTTACAAATAGCACACACAAAATTTCTCAACATCAAAAATAAATAAAGTAAAAACATATAAAAAACCCTTGAGAAGAAACAAAATAGAAAAAAATACATATTAATAATTTACAAGAAATGTATCATGACTTAGTTATAACACTATTTTACTTTTCCGACGTCAAATTACAAAATAAGTATGAAAAAAAGACTAACACCAGTCACCTATATGATTATTTTACAATAACTAAGTCCCTCTCTTTTTTTACATTACTTTCGAATTGACTGTTGGCCTATAAATCTTCGAACATAACATCAACGCTAAGTATTCGATATTTGCATGAAAAATACGCCCAAGCCACCACTGAAAAAATATAAGAAGCTGAGTCGGCTTTCTCGATCAGAGGGGGCAATCCATCACCATTTATCATGTAGCAACCTATACACAACCAACTCTATACACACGCAACCACGAAACCCACCATCACGCAAAAGCTGAAAGCGGAAAAGATGTTTTTTAAATTAGCTTCATACGTATACGATATTAGACACCTATATGCATCAGCCAGCTCTCACAATCGCTATTTTGACCCCGTTATCGAAGATATGGTGATAAATGTGCTACTGGACTACAACAGCCTGTTATATCTTCACAGTAATTAGAAAAAAATTTTATTCATTTGTATAGGTAAAGTCAATTTACTTGTCAGTAAATTGTATATAATATTCGAATGTTATTCCGTTATTAAAAAAAAATCAAAGTTTAAGGCAATTAAGAAGTTGTAGACTTGCGAGTTTGAATTAATTAAAATTATTATTAAGCTCATATTTCGATACATATTAGTTTAGATTCAATTAAATTATGAAGCTGAAAGTATTAATATAATATTTCATAAGGTATAATAATAATGATATTTTAGAAGACTATATTTTTAATATCGAACGAAATTTTTTTGTAAACATGACAAAGACTGAGAAACACTTCAATAAGTAGATTTAGAGGTTTCTTAACGCTTTTTAATTCCTGTTGTATCTGTTTAGTTGCCAGTTTGTATGTAATTAAAGTGACAAAATAAAAAAGTTCTTTATATTATTCATATAAAAAAATTATTTATAGTGGACAACATTAATATCATATTACAATCTTAAAAAATTAAAAATTCACTAATTCTTGATTAGAAACTTAAATAGTTATTAACGACTATTTTTGCAATATTCCTAACAAAAAATATAATTACTTATGGTCACAATATAGTGGACACAACAAGATGGTATAGGTCAATTGAAAACATGTTCAACATTTTTTGGTATTTAGTCTTTACATTATTAAAAGTAATGTGACTTTTAATTCGTAAGAACATATTAAAAAAATAGGTATGGAGTAAGACACATGATCTGAAGGTGTTGGTAAAAAGATAAAGCAGTTAAATGTTTAGAAGATGCAGTATTAGGAGAACTTTGTTGCTCGTTAATAACTATTTCTTATACATCACTAAGAATACGTTTCTTTAAAATTTAGGATGTATTGTAATAAAGTCACTTCAAAATTTTTTTATATAATTAACTATTCGTACTATAACTGAAAATTACCATTGGAATGTTCAAAAATAGAGTAAAATATAAGTATGTTGACATAAAAATTGAAGTTAAGGCTAAGGAAGAAATTCTGATCTTCATTAGAAAATCGTAAGCTAATATTTATTAGTAAACTAATGTATTACATGTCATACATTTTGCATTGTGACGTGATCCTAAAACCTAGTCCTCTTTGTTCACTAACCTCTTGTGAACACAATATAAAAAACGAAAAATGTTATTAAACAAATCAGTACTTTAAAAGTAATTCGTAAGAATAACGTCAGTAGATAAATTTGAAAATGGAATGACTATAAAAAAATTATATGATTACATTTTAATTGCTGTAGAAATGTCAATGAAAGTGAAAAAATTAAGTCTCCGTTAGCTCGTACAGTAACTGACATTATCAACAGTGAATGCATTGGTATGAAAAAAAGTAACTACGGATATTCCCAAATAATCGCATTGTAGTCTCATATTGCTAGAAATGTTTAAATAATGAAGCTATTTTAAGGCACTGTTCTTCATGTACTTGCCATAGAACAGTGGCGTTCATGTACTCAGGCAAAAGTTATTGCACTTCGTAAAAAAAGATTCCAGAAAGTCATTTTTGTCACATTATACTTTTTACTTTCAAAAAGGAAAAAGTGCGGCTAAAGCCCATAAAAAGTTGTGTAGTGCTCATAGTAATAAGTACTCGAGCAAACGCTTATGTCAGAAGTGGTTTGCTTGTTTTTACTGTGAAAATTTTGATGTAAGAGATGAATCTCACCCTAGCTAGCTAATCGTTAAAAAATTTAACGAGATTTCTCAAAAAATTGAAGTTGACCGAGATATTTCATCTTTCAAAATAGCTATGGATCAAAGTATCGATCACAAAGCAGTTTTAAAATATTTACATAAGTCTGAATACCAAAATAAAGCTCAATACTTAGGTTTTAAATAAATTAACAGAGAAAAATTTAATAGAACGAGTCTTTATTTGTGAATCAATGCTTAAACAAAGTGAATTAAAGCCATTTTTCAAACGAATAATTACGAGTTATAAACAGTGGATCATGTACAACTCTTTTGTATAAAAAATAACGTGGTCAAAGCTTGGAAAATCTACAGTGACAGTTGCAAAGCCTGTACTGATGCCAAGAAAGGTAGTACTAAGTATTTGATGACACTAAATATAAATGTTCATCATGAGCTTCTTGAAGCAAGTGTAACAGTTAATTTAATTCGTTACTGTCAACATATCATATTACTACAACAGGTGATGGAAAAAAAATGCTCAGAATTGATGAATCAAAAAGACGTTGTCTTCTATCACGACAAGGCTAGACCACGTATATCTTTAGTGACTCGGTGAAAATTAAGGGAGCTAAGCTAAAAATTTTCGATTTATCCATAGTTCAGCCTGGACCTTGTCCCGTTTGAGTAGCATTTATTTCAGTCTCTGCAGAACTCTCTTAGTGGTGTAAAGTTGGCTTCAAAAAAGGCTTGTGAAAATCATCTCATTTAGTTTTTTGCCTAGAAACGCCAGAAGTTCTATAATGATGGAATTATGGTTCTAACAAAAAAGTGTCCAAGGGTTATCGATCAAAATGGCTTATATATCGTTGATAAGTGTTTAAAATTTATATAAATGAGCTCGTTTTGTGCAGATATGAGGAAAAAGTTACTATTCTTGGTTAACATTTACACAAACTGCCATTTAATGCTGGGAACACTAAGTTACCAATTTTTCTTCATAGTGTTAATTTCAGTAGATTCAATTTTCCACTATTACTGTATGCATCAAGTAATCATTGTGTTCTTGCTACTTATAACAGCCTATCATACATTAAAATATTAAAATACTGTAGTCAGTGGTGCTGTAGTCAGTGGTACCAAAGAGGGAAAGACTCGATGAGTTATTTTTTGAAAATAGGCCTATTCAATGCATATGCAGTAGGAGCTACGGATAAAAAAAAATAAGAACAAAAGAAACGTCAGCAAACATATCTAAAAAAAAAGGCGAAAAATAAATAATTTTGCTACGTGTATATTTATTTTTAAATATCTGTTGATCTGTTGATACTGCCTAACGTTTTTAGAAAATTGTAGTACATTAATGCGTTATTTGGCATATCTACTGTTAATACTAAACTTATTTATATTATTGTCTTGTTTCTGCCTCTTATTGAGTTTGTGTGTAAGCGTTTATCTACATAAAAATACTTTTATACAATCTGAAAGGTTAGGTGAGCTGAATGCATTCAATAAATATTTTTTTTAGCAATTTCTAAGGCCTTAAAACAGAGGCAATCAAACGTAGCTTTTTTTTCAATCTTCAGCTTTCCAAACTTCTGAAATTAAACTATAAAACGTTGAAATCTCCTGTTAAAGCAGCATATTTTTGACTTTACTAAAGTACGCGTGCTAAACAGTATCACACTACCAGTGCAATACAAGAAATATACTACACCAAAAAATTGTCCCATTTTATATCTTAATTTCAAGACTTTGCAAAGCAAAAGATTTTTTTTAAAAAGTACTATTTATTGTCGCTGCTAAGAAGCTCAAGACATTTCTGAAAAAATTTTAATTTAACTCATCAAACTTACCTACCTTTTTAGTTTGGTTGAAAAGTATTTTCCTAGGGGTATGATGACTTTTTCGGAAAATGCCATTTCTTTATATTCATTAGAAAAAAGTAGATTTAACTAAAAACGGACTATCTGAGAAAATGCTGGATGTAAGTAAAGTTTGTTTAAAGTAGCCATGACGTACAGTATCCATTGTTAGTTAAGAAATATGTCATAATTACATGTAACTAAATTCACTTTTATAAAAATTACAGTAAAAGGATCTTAGATCTAGAATGCTACTTTTTAAAATTATTTTTTGAAAATCTTTTACTTACGAAAGCTCTACAAGCGATGTGCAAGTTCTTTCTATTTTGTTAAACAATCGTTTGTTGTACTTCTACTTAAAAAGTAAATTCATAATGTTTAATTATTACCTACCCAGATCTTTAAGTCAAGGGCACTCTAGAAGTTATATATCTAATTGATCAAAGTATGTTGATATAGTAGTTGTGTTCGACAATTTAAATTTCAAATAGCTGTTTAACAAACGAATACGTGAATCACTAAATTCTGTAGTTGCGTCTTTAAATCACGACACACAATAAAAAAAAATTAGATAAAATTTTGTTTTATTGTCTGTCACCTCCTTATTTTTTTTTTTTTTTTTTGCAACATATTACGTCACCAACTGTATGGTGGATCAATTTAAAAAAAAATAGCGTTAGGAGATCCTTTCATTTCTAAAATAGCTATTTATTTAATAAATCTGGTCAACCGCCTGGATGATAAAAATTATCTGGTTGTTAATATAGAGAACTCTAGTTATCTTTTAATTATTTGTTATTTATGACTTCTAATTTACATTCATAAGAAAATGAAGCGCCTTTTAAAGTTATTTCATATTTACTACCTATGAAAACAACTATATGGTAAATAACTGACTTTGATTGTCAGTTAACAATAATTTAATTTATTGCTCATAATGAATTTAGTTAGCAGAAACCTTCACTTTGATACAAGCTCAAAGTTTTTAAGTATAAAGTGGAACGGAAAACAAACGTAAGAAAGTATTATAATTGTATTCAAGATATTTAATCTTCATACTGTTTATTATCAAGACAAGTAGGCTATATGAAACAATTTATGGGGGAGAGGAACTGGGAAAATAACTACAACTCAATGACTAACTGAATAAAATTTTATCTTTTAATAACTATAGTAATGAGATCAAGCTATTAAAGTCTGAGCTAAGTGTACAGCAGCTTGCTCGTACGCAGTCCAAACACGGTGTTATCAAGAGAGATGCGCTCTCACAACAAATCATATGCAAACTGGTTATATTATATGACCAAGAAGGCTTGGTAGCAAACAGAGCAGTGAAAATCTTACAAAAGGTATGTTTTACAAAAGTATAACAGAAAAACATGCAATTTTATGCCAAATAATATGAGAAAATATAATTTAAAAGCTTAGGTTTTGTAAAAGTAATAACAGTTTACATCTTTATATTAACTATGACCTAATTTCAGATTAAATCTAAAGGTCTTGTGATAGAAGGTAGGGATATAGATGGGCACCTAAGAGTAGCTCGACCTCAGATGAGCTGTCATGAAAATTTTCAGCTAACTTTAGCCTACGCAAATGGTACTCATCATTTGATATCTTGTGTGTAAAAAGCAAGTGTTTTATAACAAGTGAAAGTACCTGTGCATGGCGCGCAAGTCTTACGTCACTTATGAAGGCAGGTGCAAAGTTGATTTGCGCGTGACCGTGCACCGAAGGTTTATCATAGCCACCAAAAATGTTAGAATATTTAGAGGATGATTGAAATTCAAGTCCAAGTTTTTTAAGCAAATTTTGCAACAAACGTCGTTTGCGAGCCACAGTCTAACATGGCAAAAGCAATGTGAGAGCAGCTATCTGCCCCTTGCAATTTTACTATCGCTGTTATCAAAATCGTAGTCACAGTAGTGCTAGCAGGCACTTGTAGATTGCATAAAATGTTCTGGCCCATGGCAAGAGCAGATAACAATAAGTCAGTAATATTGTGTAATGTAGTGACTGCGTCCTCATGTAGCAGATTATGATATTGCTCATTGAAAATTTTTCAGCACTGTGCCAATTTAAAATTTGTAAGCCTATGCAACCCAAGGCAATTCTAGCACAGGCCTTTGGTTCGAGCAAATTTCTTTCACTTGATACGAGTTTTCACTTTAAACTCCTGACATCGAATGATAAAATCCTCAGCAAAGCAGCAAAGCACTTGTCACGAACAGTAGCGTTATACACGTGAGACGTGTGACTCTTCTTGATTTTCTTTAATTGCTTCCCAGAAGTAGCCAAAATTTCGAGCATCAAAATGCGTCAACTGATAAATTTCTTAAGATTGGCAAACGTAAGCGGTACGGTAGTCACACTGAGGGATGCTTCCCATTTATGGAGGGTGCAAAAATTAAGCTTTCGTATCGTAAGTGCAAGTACGAGGTCATCCCACTAGGTTGTCGGTCAGTTTAGCTGCCTCAGCGCAGCAAGAGCATTAACAAGGCCACTGAGTTTCGATTTAAAACCTATTGTAAAGTCACCACTTGAAGTTGGCATTGGTCACTTGAATTGTTTTCAAAATCTCAGCAGCTTCATCCTGCACGTGGGTCTTCAGCTGTTGGAGTTTCTTGAGATTGCTCACGTATCATTCACTATGCCAGCAGAGAAAAAGTCTTGAAACTTGAGCCAATCATTAAAAGAACCCAAGAAAACTGGCACATCAACAGTGGGAAAGCTTGGCGTTAGAGTAGCAGCTGCAGGAGAAGCAAAAATAAGCTGTTGCAGCACGGGGAAACACATAAGCATCGAAGTATATCTATCGAAATTTATTGATAAATATTTCTTTTAAGAATACCAATGCACCGAAGTCGACCCGTTTTTTTCGAGAGAAAATACTAAAAATATTATATTGAGTAATATTTCCCGATTTCCATGTAGTCCAAAATTTTGGTGGGTACAGGTTACGTACGTATGAAATCTATTATAAGGAACGTAGGTTTTATACATGTATAAAACTGTAAATACTACGTCGAACAGTTTTGAGGTTTGTTACAGTTAGTTGGTGACATCGTTTTTTTTTTGTTACTCGTTTAGTGGATTACGTGTTGCATTGTGATACTTACCAATCTCCATTGAAAATTATTACTTCGAAAGCTTAAATTCTCTTACAAGAAAACCAGTGACATAATTATCGATTATATATGTTGTTTTATAAGAGACAAGTACTACATTTGAGCAATGACTACGTGAGAAGATGTTGAGAGACGTATGGTCATTTCGTTTCCTACATTTTTAAAAGTATTATACAGTTTTCTATAAATTGTAGTATAAAACCTTTGACTAAGATATGAATCCCGCTCCTGGTAGTGGACGATAACATACTCCGATTTCCGAAGTCGATCAAACCTTATGCTTTTACTGTGTCTTTAAAACCGTGAACAGGCTTTTCATGGTTTTGTTTGTGCTCATTTGATATATTCTTGTATTGTGCACATAGTATCCTCCCATTAATAACATCTCGGAGACAGTGACCGTAATAGTTTTTTAATTGTACAAGAAAAAAATTCACATGTACATTTTTTTTATTAATGTTTACGTACAGTTCGTAGTTCATAGTGTGTACTTTGAGTTTCAAAATAAAGGACATTTTGTTGCTATTAAGCAGTAAGAAAGGCTTATCGTGGAAAGAATAGAAAACTTATGTTTTAGAATACTTAATTACCCAGTAGAAAATTGAGGCAAGTTATGTCTTAAGAAAAGAAAATTGAGAATGCATTGCGGTATAAATTCCATAACAAGGTAACAAAAATATTAAAAATAATTCCAAGAAATAAGAAAAGTTACGTACATCTCATGGAGAATAATAAGTCGTAGGCAGAAGGAGTGTGTAATATTCATATACAACAAAACACGGGGACCTGAAACTTTTAAAATGACAGATAGCAGACTTGTATTTGTTTAACCTTAAAAATACTATTATACAGTTTCCACAGTTTATGTGTACATACGTACGTATTAAATTAGTTTATTAACGTTGTGAAATTTGTAAATATTCATACGATACTGCAACGGCCAGACTATAATATTACTTAAGGTGCTCCATAACAAAATTGAATAAAATAAGTGGGTAACTAAAATTTTGTGGGTAAACAGTTTTTATACCAATCGGTTTATTTTTAAAAATTTTGTCCACCATCTTGGATCCACCATCTTGAAATTTTTAATTCTGACCTTCGATTCGAAATCAGTGACCTTAAAAACCAATTTTGGTACAAATCGGTGAACTTCAACAATTCATTATGAATCCAGAGTATTTTGACTATCAAGAATTGCTGTACATACACCCGTGAATACATATATTTCAAAAATAGTAGAACGTCCAAGCGTTTCGGATTCTTGTAGCTTAAGTTCTAAGGAACAAAATAATCAAAAAACGACTTATTTGAGTAAAAATTCATGAGAAGCACGAACTTTGAGAATTTTTCGGGCTTTCTGGACCACTGTGTGTCGTCAAGAGCGATGCGCTCTCATGACGAGTCATATGCAAACTGGTTATATTATATGATCAAGAGGGCTTGATAGCAAACAGAGTAGTGAAAATCTTACAAAAGGTATGTTAACATGTAGACCAACAATGTATTAGGAATTGAGAGTATTTGTACTAATAAACTTGAGCTGCTACGCAAAGCAGTGTGAGCTTTTTTTCAATGGATTAAAAGAATAACAGAAAAACAGATAGCGTAGCTTACGCAAAATAATATAAGAAAATACAACATAAAAGCTTAGGTTTTGCAAAGGTACTGATAGTTTATATCTTTATATTAACCATGACCTTATTGCAGATACAATCCCAAACTAATACATATTTAAAATTGCCATTGGGTAGGCATCCCTACTGTAGCAGCGCTACACTTGGCTAGTTGTCTGTCTTTATTTAATGGCTATATATGCAAAACATATCTTATTGTTTCTATTAATTATAACTGACAGAGTTATTTTACTAACAAAGTCATCAATACCCGACACCATTAGGGCCCTGTTGATTTTTACTATTCCGACGGCACAGTACGCATTTTACCTGGGACCCACGTACTGCCGTTCTTTACTATATAGCATTGCATGGTAGATGCATAGCATAAACTACCTATGAAAGCTCTTTTGCTGATTAGGACACGTAATTAGAACACATAAGAACACTACGAAGGTACTGACCAAAAGGTGGTGGAGTAAAGTCTCGAACCAAAGCCCCCCAAACGGTAAGGAAGTGTTTCACCACTTCTTCACTGAGAGGTCCTGTGCTACAATTCTAATGCTGCGTGCTGTCTGATGTGACTTAGCACATACTTGTAGCCAATATTACACTGTTGTATGCACTGCTAAATTTTAAGAACATGCCTACCCCAATAATACGCAAGAAAAATTTGGCTTGCAAATAATGACTATATAATGTCGTAAAAACTGACCCAGAAGATATGTAAATTCTTAACTTTTTAAAGTACACACGTCTTATTTTTGTTATTCTATTGACTTTCTGGCTCATATTCAACAGTACAGCAGTAAAATTCAATTAAAAAGGCTGAATAAAACTCAAATGCATTTAGGATATCGACAAAAATAATTGATTATTGAATACTAAGAAATTTGAGAATGCAAACCTCATATAAATAGTAGGGAGGTCACCGAGGCTTCGCCTCTTTCTTAAGTTTATCTTGTAGCGCACCCACGATCCTGGATATTGGAAACAGACTATTAAATATCAATATGAGATTGATTATTTTAATATCACTGTAAAAGTAGAAATTTTTTAAGGTTTATCTCGACGGTCAAGAAAATAATCATAATTCAGTGTAGTATAGCATAAACATACATTTAACCTAGGCTGATAAAAAAGCATTGCATGGCTCAAAGCAGTTTATTTAAAGCGGATAAATATTATTTTGTCGTTAAAAAGAATGAATAATATAACAAAAAAATTTCTTCTTTTTAAAACAAATAATACGAATTCTTTTCACCGAAAATCCATACTTAAACTATTGAAAATGTATTAAAACTACAAAAGAAGCTAAAAAAATTTGCAACATATAAGAGGCTTGGTATTCGTGTCATTGAGCACTGCTTTTTTTTGCCGTTTTAGATTTCTGCAAACATGAAATACTAAAATTTTTTTATATCAATACATAGCAGCAGCATTGGTAATATAGTCATATAGTGGCTATTACAAATATTTATGTTGAAATTCAGAAAAGTTTTGTCATAAGTTCTTAATCCAATTATTTTAATAAGGAGATAAAAACAACATTGTTTTTTATTTTGGTTTAAAATATCTTACAGTTACTATGGTGATGACAACTGTTTCTAGATAATTTTATTGTATTTGATTGAATCAAATTGTGAATATATTTATTGATTTAATTGTTAAACATCATTAAACTTTATAAAATATTTTCTGTTGCATTATGTCACTGATACAGATGATTGTACTTAGCTTGAAAGACAACCTCGAAGTCCTCAACTGTAAGGTTTCTTGTGAGCCTCGTAACATTAGCTTGGATGCTTTTACTCACTCTTAGTGCCTTCACTTTAGTTCAAAAAGTCCGTGCGGTTGGGAGCATTGCCCTGGTTGAGCTTAAAAATGATTTTGACGTAAGGCTTGACGCATGTTATCTGAATTTTAGTCTTTTAACTACCTTTAATCGTAAAGCTGTGTTGACAACTTGTCCTTGAGGTACAAACTAAAAATCGACTATTTTTTGCATGTTAAACAAGATATTTCACATTTGTTTCACATGATACTTGATTATGTATGTGTTTTGAGTTGAAGATTAGATGATATGTGCCATTAGGGTTTTGCTATTTGAGTTCTTGATCAGACTAAAAAAATCAAGATTTATCTCTGGTTATATAAGTGTTACACATTCTTTCCAAAAAAAACGAAAAAACTAGATCTTGTACCACTGTTTCAGCAATTACTTGATACTTGCCATGACATAACAATAAGAAAAACTTTGCACAAAGATAAGTCTTACCACTTTTACTATTCAGAGCAAACCATGACTAAGCGTGATTGAAAATGTGTTATTCAGATTACTTTTTCTTATTGGTCTCAATGCAGTGTAATAGAAATTTACGTCACAATAAATTCATGATTATCACTTTTTTTATTTACAGTGTATTTGAAGAATTTATTTTTTGACTATTAAAAAAAAGTAACTTTTTTTAATGTTAACCAACTCCTGAGTTAGGAAGATCCCCAATGCATATTTACTATGAAAACAGATATTTTTTTGAAGGATGTATTTATGGTGTATGGCCATAGCTATTCTTTATTTTCCATGGTATACCTAGTTTCCAAATACTCTTTACCCATTAAAGAAGGATGGAAAAATTGTAGTTGCAACACAACATGTTTTTTACAAAAATATAAGTTTTCCACAATTATTTAAGCTGTCTTATAACAATTTAAACTTGTAGATTTTCACTGAAATAAAGCTTATGTCTTGCTGTAACTTGAGTATTTGCAAAAATTTTTTTTAAGAACTGATATGCATAGAAAATTTGTACTTTCTAACTTTAAATTTATTGTTTTTTGTTGCATCTTGTTCTAAACAACTTTTTAAGGTGGTTCGTGTGAGAATAGAAAACTGGTCTATCAAAGTAAAACTTAGTAAGGTCATTTATTAAGCTTTTATATGCATCCATACAAAATTTCACATAGGCTTATATTATAAAATAATGAAAACGATACGGTTGAAAATCGTTGTTGAGCACTCATTTAGCATAGACTCTTATTGGTGAACACAACTTTGATACCGAAAGTCATGTGATTATTCTTTATAGAACTGGGCCAGAATGACCAAGTACTAGAGTAATAAACTAAAAGTTGTCATTCCTATAAGGGTGCGTTAATTTGTACCTCAGATGACATGATCAAAAGATGTTTAATGACAGAGATCATTTAACACTGGCTGTGAATACTAATCTAAATTTACAGATACGGCGCGAAATTTAAATACCTAAACGATCATGTGATGTTCTTTTCTGTTCAAAATATCCAAAATAATTCCTTGGTACATGGTTTTCTTGTAAATTTACGCAGTTTCAGAATTATAAATTTCTTCATATTATAATTTGAACTTTAATATTACCAGTTACGAAAAATAATTTGTCAACACATGCTCACCACACTTATTTTTCTCTTTGCTTCTAATTTATCATCGTTAACAAAAGCCCAATCCCTGACAATATGAATATTTAAATAAAATATGGAATGATCTTAGTAATATTATAATAACGACTAATAATTTGAAAAAAAAAAGAAATATTATTCATGATTCCTTAAATTATCGTGACTTTTAGATGACACTTAGTTTTTTATAAATAAACCAATCAATCTTGTACGTCTGCTCTTTTAAATTCCTTATTGAAAATCCTATGAATTGTATTCTATGATGCGATTTTGTATAGCATGTGAGTAAAAATAATATCTTTATATTGTGTTAAAGACTGACATTCATCATGTTTTTGTTCTTACTTTCTGTTTTTCTCTTTACATGTTGTTAAATGGCTGTTACTACACATCTTCAATTATTCTCGCTTATTTCAATTTCTTACCTGTAATGCTTTAAGGGCTTCAACGTCATTTATAGCATGATGTAAAGACTGCACAACTAATTTTTGGCAAAAATCTTGTACTAATGCAGATATAGAGTATTATTCCTCATTATTTTTTCGTTTACCAAGAAGTTTTTTAAGAATATGAAGTGAATTTGCATATCCATGTACTACAGATTTTAAATTTTTTGTTAGTTGGACTTCTAAAATTAATATTGAGTTGTAATGGTCAGAACTGTGAGAAAAACGATTAGTATCAAGTAACCATGTACCTGACGTAAAATGAATTGTATTTTACAACTACATCAAAAATCTTACGTACATTTTTCTATTGTGTCCAACAAAAATAATTTAACTTGTACTGTTAATTGTAGGTATCAAACATAGAGTTATTGGATTGGGCAGTGAATTTATAGTAAAAAAAACCCTTTTTTTTCGCAAGTAACGATTATAATAATAATAAAAAAAATATTCTATACTTTCTGTAGAATTACATATGATAAGGAAACTCTTCATGTTTTTAAGGCAATCTGCTTAACAGAGAGGTTCATCTCCATTAGTCCTGCTAAAATAGCACTCTGTACCCCAGATCTGCTACTCAAAGCGATCTACCTAAATAACAAATACACATACATAAACAGATTAACCCTTAATATTATAAGTTATGGAAGAAGGATTCTGAAAGATGGAGTGAGGACTTAATAAAATCTAATCATTTTTGTTATACACACACTTTTGATTAATTTATTTTAATAAAACGATATTTAGTAAGACCCCCGATACATAATTTTGCAAGTAATAAGAAAAATTAGCTTATAAGAGAGAAAAATTCCACTGCTGAGCAAGCTAAAAGGCATTAATGGAAGATAAGGCCAATGCATATGACGTGCATATGATGGTGCCAATAAGAGATATGGCACTAAACATAGTTATAAAAGGTCTAAAACCTATGATAAGCTGGAAGAAAGATGTGAAAAAACCTGCCTCCTTAGCCAAAATCTTTACATATGCGTTGAGATTGAAGAGTCAAACAAGAGTTGGTATAATCCCGGATATACGCTAACAAGAACACACTCGTAGTGATTTGAAAAATAATCTAAATAACTAATATTAACAACAGAATAGGTATCCTGACCAGCAATTTACATCGCAATGAGTAAGACAATTTAATAAACACCAAAGTAATAATCAGAATCAAGATCCTAATAGGCAATTTAACAATAATCTAAATTTTTTGTAGAATTTTTGGGAACAATAAAAAAAGTCGATATCATAGAAATTAACGAATTAAAAATAACTATGGGAAGAGCAATAAGAATCAGTATAACAATCAGAGTCCTAACAGTTATTATACACAGCAAAATTCAAATTTAAATTCTAGAAATAACCAATTTGGTTATCGAAGCCAGACAAATGATTATAAAAGACTCCCCCCAAAATAAAAATCATGATGATTAAAACAATTACGACCAACAAAGTCTGAATTCTTATTATTCGAAGCAAAATTTCCAGAACTATCAACAGACAAGAAAAAATTATTTACCACATTACTTTACTCGCAGATGGCTCACCCCTAAAGTTAACTGAAGGTGAGCCCCCAGCGTTTCAATCAGAACCAAACACTGAGTACTACGGCTCCGGTGATAAATAATGCAAATGAATTAAAAGCATCCATATCAGGACGTGCAAAGAACTTGGTATAGATGACAAGCCTACAAGTATAAAGTTGTCAGTCCGAGAAGGAAAAAATCGTTTTATCACATTTATGCTTTATAATGGCCCTGCTACAATTCTAATTAAATAAGACCAGTTGCACCCAAATTTACGCGTATAGACTAATAAAATTATTAATGTTACCGAAATCATACCCTACCTAGTTTTAACTAAAAAAACAACGGATGGTACTATCCAAGAACAACCTACAGTGTTTCATGTGATTCCTAATGATTTTCACATCAAAGATAGCGGTCTATTAGATCGAAACTTTTGTGAAAAAGGACGAGCCACATCATCAGATTATTGTGATGCTACAGTATTGGATGATGACGTGATAAGCTCTATTTCTTTTTTTAAAAACTCTTCAATAAATAAAGCAATTAAAAAAGGTTGAAAAAGAAAATAGAGCAACAAAAATTGAGAAACAAGCGCAGAAAAATAAAGTTTTAGCTACTACTTTTAACACGAACAAAAAAAGGATTGTCCTAGGAATAAAATTGATCAACAAAAATTTTACGACAAATACATCGTAGCCCAGCCTAAAAGGTAAATTGTACGTAAATATGAAAAATTTAGAGACATGAAAGCTGATATACACTTTTGAGATGAATATGACAGATTGATTTTCTCAGAGAGAGGTGATAATTTTATGAAGCCCACTGATAATGAAACTGACAAAAGTCGGTGATACAGTGAAAAGAATAAATGAAACGCCCAATATGAACTTTAATTTGATGCCATTAAACAGAGTAAAAATACTCCTAGTGTGGAAGAGTACTGCCCTAATGAGGAATCAAAAATACTATTCAATCATCTAAATATACGATCAAGGCTCAAAAAATGTTAAACAGTAAAAATACTAATTAAACTAAAGGATACTTACCATAAGTTGACGTAGGGCGTGATGACATATATTCAGGAGAAGGACTAGTAAGTAACGAGATCATTCACTGTAATATTATGGTGATAAACCCTAATGAGGATGATGAAGATAGAATAAGAGACCCAAAAGGACTTGTACGTATCAATCCCTTAAACCTGGTTGGACGAGACCTAATGGGTTGATTCATTTCTAAATTTCCAGAAGTCTCTTTGTTGCTGGAGGACACTTTACCCTGTACTCATTTTATTGCACATTAAATACCGACGAAAAATAACATTCTAGTTAACATTAAGCCATGTTGTAACCCACTTGTACACCAAAAAATTTTAGAAGTGCGCGTAGCAAAAAACTTAACAATGCAATAATTAAGCCCTCGAAATCACCGTATAATTTACCTTTCCGGATTGTGCCCAGAAAACCTGATGATCATGGAAATCCAAGATGGAGTGTACTAATTGATTTCCGAGAACTCAATAAAGAGACTATTCATGATGCATATCTCTTGCCTAACATCGCAGATATTACGGACTAGTTGGGAGGATTCATATATTATACAGTTTCTGATTTAGCAAATAGATTTTAACAAATTTTTATGGCTGAACATAATAAGTATAAAACAGCATTAACGACGGCCTATGGACATTACTAATACAGATGAAAGCCCAAAGGCTGGAAAAATGCACGTGTAACATTCCAACGACTAATAGGTCTTATATTAGGAGGCTTAGTAAATCTTGAAATTGTAGTGTATTTAGATTGTATTGTTATTAACGCAAGAGATTTAGTACATCATTACCGTAAAGTTATATTACTCTTTGACCAGTTAAGATCAGTGAATATGGTACTCTAGCTCGATAAAGTAAAATTTCTGCAAAAAGAAAAAATGATTCTTAGGCATATAGTAAGTCAAGGAAAAATTGAGCCAGACCCTAAAAAAATCTAAACCATTAGAGAATTTCCCCAACGAAAAACTATGAAAAAAATTAGACTATTCTTACGACAAGCAATATACTATAGATGCTTTATTAAAGATTAAAAAAAAATAGATTAGTCAATATTAGGTTTAATAAAAAAGGAAAAAAAAGTTGGATGGACTGAAGAGCAAGAAAAGAGTTTTTAAATACTAAAAGACCCTCTATGGTAAGAGCCTGTTTTACAATTTCCCAACTTTAGTAAGTCATTCAAACTGATATCAGATACATCTGACTACGCTATTAAAGCAATATTAAGTCAAAAAGAAAATAAGTTTGATTATCCTGTTGCTTATCTTTCAAAAACTCTAAATGAAGCCGAATTAAATTATTCTACGACAAAAAAAAAAGTTAGCTAAACTATGTGCAATGCATAATTTTTGTTTATATTTATAAGAAATAAAATTTGTTCTTATATCTAATCATGAGCCATTGAATTGGATGCATACAAGAAAAGATTGGAGTCAGCAAAAAATGTGCTAGATATTTAAATTTACCAATTATAAATACATTTTTAAGTACAAGCCAGGAAAACTCGATGACCATTACTTAGAGTTATGATGATGGGTCGAAACGAAATCAAGAAAACAAAAAAAAAAAATTACAAAGTCAGACAAAATAAAAAGTAAGAACATCTCATTTCACGACTATCAAACCTAAAGTATTATCAATAACTTTGGAGGAGACTGTAAAAGCAACAAAACCTAGAATCATGACCAAATGAGGAACAAATGTACTTAAATTGTCAAGAGGCTATGGACGACCCCTTGGTTCAAAAACAAACAAGGAACGGCTAAAGTTAGATCACAGTGTGATTGGTCAAAGGACTTGAACAAAAACATTTCCGTAACAACAGACATCATTTACATCTCAACCAAACATATTAAGAAATGTCATTAAAAATTTATCGAAGGATTCCACCTCATTAGAAGTAAATTTTTCACAATCAGTAGCTTCAACATCCCAGGCTAGTGATACAAATACAGAAATCACCGAATCAAAACCTAATAGTTCTAAAAATGAGGAAATGCTACAATCACTAGTCAGAGATATTATTAACCTTGGTGCATCGTAAAGGACAAGTATGTTTTCCGAAAACGACTAAAGTGGTACTGAAAAATCATTAGAAAGAGATACACAACTACCAGTGTATGACTCTAGACAATGTGTATTACGACAAGAATTGACTCAAATGAGAGTAGACTCAAATACAAGTACTTACTCAGACTCAGACCCAACAAATACCGAAATCTCCATTCCATCCATTTCAATTAGTAGAGGCTTAAACGACGACGTTTTTGGAGACAAACCGAAAACTATAACAACTTATATAGGTAAGGTTACTTATCAAGGAATACAAAACTTAACAAAAAAATTGAACCAAAGTCTTCAAGAATATTTAGACACGTCTAACAACTATAACGAACTCGAGCAAGCTATAACAGATTTCATTTAAGTAACCAGATTTTCTGATCAATATAAGCCAGATCTTGGAATTCACGACAAATAAATCAAAATGGATACCTATGATATCGATAATTTTGATAATTCTGTATTGGATGAAAAAATTGCAGATTCATAAAAAATGCACTTTTAAGTTCTAATACACTAACACACATGAATACTTATATTATTGCAAAAAAAAGACGGTCTAAGGCACCAGACTTGGAACAAATAACAGGAGAAATCCTAGATAACTTGAATGAAAACAAGAAACAAATAAACTTTTATACAAACAAATCAATAAATCGGAGTATTGCATCTGATTTCATGCTTGTATTAGACTTATAACCTTTCTCACTAATCAATCGAAACAAACAACGATATGATAAGGTGTACGTAAGTCTTAGTGATAGTAGCACTAGTACTAACAATTATAAAAATTTCAATAGATCTAAGCTAATAAACATCATTACCAGATTTTGTCTAACCAACAAAAGAGATAATACTGATTATTTTGTTAGCAAAGATTGTTAACCAGTCACATTTTTCTCAAGACTGTGAAGATCAAACTGGCACTGAACTTTAGTTATTTGGAATCAAAAAAATTAAAAGTTGGCCAAATATTAGTAACACCTTATAAAGGACATAATATACTGTTAAACATTATTAATGGAGCATCTACCGAGTTAGTTATTTTAGAAAGTCTTACAAAAGCTTTTAAATCACTTAGGAAAACTTTGTTAAGATGGAATCTTAAAACTTTTCAAATTTCAAGAAGGGGAGATCTAACAGATAAATAATAACCTGGATTGATACAAAACATGTTATTAACAATTTTTGATGAAAAACCTATACAAATTACTGTTTGCTATGGCAAAATTGATTTTCTAAAAATTCAAGAACGTAATAAAAATAATACAATCACTACATAACAGTCCTGTTGAAGGACGTAAGATAATAAACCAAACTTATTGGAAAATAAGTGTACGATATTCTTGGCCTGAAACAAGATATGATATTTTTTAATTATGTTCGATAATACAGTAAGTGTCAAGAGAAGAATATTTAACGAACAAAAGTACAAGAGCCCTTGGGGAAGTTTTCACTGATATTGTCAAGAAATTAATAACATCCCCAAATGGTAATTAATATTTGCTAACCATACAATGTAATTCAACTAAGTACATCATCTTAGTATCATTCCTGTACCAGACCTAAAAATAATCACGCTTGCAAATGAACTCGTACTCAAACCCACATTAGTTTACGATGCGTGTCGAGGAATTCTATTAGACAAACATACTACATTTATTACGGTGCTTGTTAAACGTGCCGTTCTGCTCCCAATTGTTTCCATGATTTCTTGAGGTTTAGTGCATAAGCACACGGTCAGTAAGAGCAAATTTAGGAGTGAGAATAAGAACTCCAAAGTCAGGTGTTAGTTTGAGCAACATTTCGTTGGTCTTAACGCCAACCTCATCAGGCTCACTTTATTAGCAAAAAAAACACAACAAATTTCATAAATTACATTGCAGGGCCAATGTTTACAAATATCTACATTAATGCAAAATTAATTATAAGTAAGTAGTCACGAATAACATAGTATTATAAATAATTTTAAAATTGAACAATTACTCATGTCTATATCGTTAAGACGATCGTTACAGACTGTTGGGTGCCTCGAACGAATAACGTAAGTGTCAAACATGTATGTTTTTATGCATATACATACAAACAGTAAATTTACGCTTCTTACGAATATAGATAACAGCAGTACATAACTACATTGTATTATTTAGAAAGAAATTTACATAGATGTTATGGGTTGCCAAAAATACATAAACCTTCCCTTTGATTTAGACCAATTATTTTATCCATTAATTCTCCTACACACACACTTACCTTAATTCTGTATCATTCTCTTTCTAAAGAATTTGAAAAACCTTCTTCACATTTAAATCATAGCGTTGAACTTATGAAACAAATTAAAAATCTTAAAATACCCGAAAATCATATTATTATTTCTTTGGATGTTATTTCTCTATTTACCAATATTTCTTCAAAATCAGTCATAAATAGTTTGGAAAAAAGATACATGCAAATCCACAGATTGTCAAAAATTCCCTATCATGAAATTATAAAATGCACAAAAATTTTGTTCCATAATGATTACTTCACCTTTCATAAAAAATTTTATAATCAGATTTTTGGTAGCCCTATGGGCTCTCCTGTCTCTCCACTATTCTCAGACTTAGTTTTAGAAGATCTTGAGATGGAAGCCCTACGCGTGTTAAAAGAAAATCATAATTGCTTTCCCTTCATATATAAAGGATGCGTCGACGACACTCTCATATGTGTACATAAAGATCAGGCATAATTATTTTTACAGATTTTTAACATACAGGATAATCACGTCAAATTCACCCGCAAAGTAGAGAAAAACAATTGTATAAATTTCTTCGACATAACAATTACACATAAAAACTTAAAAATAATCACGAATTGGTACGTCAAGCCAATTTCATCGAAAAGATTAATTTCAATTCTAACCACCCCCGATCTTTAAAAGTCAATGCAATAACAGTTTGGTTGATCAAGCTATTCTTTTATCTGATAAATTATACTACAGGAAGAATATTCCCATGGCAAAAAGAGTTTTACGTGATAATGATTATACTGAACTTTTCATACAAAAATATATCAAGAAAAGACCTCACCAAATAAAAAATACTAATAATGATAATAACAGCCTACTAAATGACAATCTACGTGATAAAATAAAAATTTCTATTCCATGTAACCCATTATATTTTAAATTTTGTTCAAAAATTAAAAAAAAATTAAATATACAAATTTACCCTATTATTCAAAATAAATTGGACAGTGTTATCATTCTTGGGAAAGACAAGATTGATAAGCTCGATGAAACCAATGTTGTGTATCATTTTGCATGTGATTCTTGCTCTGCATCATATGTAGGTGAAACAAAGAGGGCATTGAAAAAACTCCTGAATGAACATAAAAGTACCAAGAAAGATGAACTTGTTGTCGCTTTACACGTGAAAAAATTTAACCATTATTTTAATTTTTCTCAAACAAAGATTCTAGAGCGTGAACCTAATAGACAAAAAAGATCAATATCTGAAATGCTATACGTACACTTTACTTAACACACAATTAATAAGTAAGATGATACCTTACTTCTCAATAACATATATAAGGATTTCATAAGTAATCTTTCTAAATAATACAATCTAGTTATGTACTGCTGTTATCTATATTCGTAAGAAGCGTACATTTACTGTTTATATGTATATGCGTAAATACATACATGTTTGACACTTACGTTATTCGTTCGAGGCGCCCCACAGTCTGTAACGATCGTCTTAACGATATAGACATGAGTAATTGTTTAATTTTAAAATTATTTATATTACTATTTTATTCGTGACTACTTACTTATAATTGATTTTGCATTAATGTAGATATTTGTAAACATTGGCTCTGCAATGTAATTTATGAAATTTGTTGTGTTTTTTTTGCTAATAAAGTGAGCCTGATGAGGTTGGCGTTAAGACCAACGGAATGTTGCTCAAACTAACACCTGACTTTGGAGTTTTTATTCTCACTCCTAAATTAGCTCTTACTGATCGTGCGCTTATGCACTAAGCCTCAAGAAATACTACATCGATGTATAATTTCTTGGATTAACACAAAAGAACTCTCAAAACCAATTATATAACTACACTAGCACATTATCCTTAAATAAACTGATCACTAGAGCGAAGTCATGCTGCTTTAGCTAAGTTAATAAGAACTTTCTCTGAAACTTATGATGACTGAGATAATTTGGCCAAACTTGCAGCTTTTACGTATTGGCTTTATGCATGAAATTGAAGGGAAGGGCTGGCGCTGGCTGTCACTCAAACACAAAGTTTCATGGAAACGGGTGTATGGTGTCGCTGGTAGCTGTCAAGGGTACTATTTGCTTCCATAAAATTAAACATGAGTTGGGGGTATGAAATGAGGGCAGCACAGTGTATTTATGAAGCCAACAACATGAGTATACTTACAGCAATAAATTTTATGCCCTATAAACTAGTATTTGGGAGATATGCAAGGTTGTCCTTGAAGATACCCAAAGATGAAAGGTTACGAATTTTTCCATTATACTTACTAGATCTTACTAATTGACTACAAAAAATGCAAATTGTGGCTGGAAATCACCAAATAAAGATGAAAATAAAAATAAATAGAAGATATAATAAAAAACTGAAGCTTCTAAATGTTAAACTACGGAGTTATGTTTGGATGAAAAAAGAATTAGGTTCCCATAAATTTGACTGCTTTTCTAATGAACTTTTAAAGTTTTGAGCAGTTTTTAAAGAAAATAATGTGTGACTTGAAAGAAACAATAGTATTATCATACAAAAAAAAACAAATAAGTTATAACTAGCGCTTGATATTGTCTATTAGCTCCCCAATAATAGAATTCTTCTAAGAAATATATTTTACATGTCTTCCAGAAAAAAAAGAAAAAAAATAGAACGATGCAGATTATATTGGCCATTTTCATGACAATAGTGCTTGAAGGTTGCTTAGATTAAAACTATGTTAGTCATGGCAACTATAGCAATTAACCATTAAAAATAATCCAGTAATGTAATATTAACGAATTAGTATTACAAAAATAAAGAGAGCTGATAAGAAGATCATAATATGGCTGGAAAACAATAAATTCGCATTGGAACAAACACCTTCTCAAAGATTAAATGAAACTTTTTGATATTGTATTGTACAGTTTAGTTACCCTAATTACACTTACTATATGAAAATAGACCTCTTAAATTTAAAGATAAAGTGATTTTAAAGATAGAGCACTTTTAAGCGTAATAAATAATGTGGGAACCCATGCGGGAGATATAATAAATAATGTGGGAACTCATGCGGGAGATAATATTATTTTACCACCCAGACAACAAAACTGACAGGTTTTGGAATTGTTGGAAAAATTGCTAAAGAACTTTTTGGGTTAGTCACAGAAGATGATTTCAACGTTATAAACACTAACATTAACAGTTTGTATACTGACAAAAAAAATATTTTAAGTTGTATGAATAATATAACCATATTTGTGCTGCTGCATTAAAAAAACTATGCTATGAAACGCCATGAGCATACTCTTAATTTAGTAGCTGATATATTAACTTCATGACAAGACTTTACTCTCGATGGATATCAAATACGTTTATCAACTTACCTTAGAAGAAGTAAGGCTACCTTAGATCATATTATTCGTGACCAAAAAGATCTGATTGAAATTTTGTATAATTTATAAAGAAGTCAAGCACATGGAAAGCTATTTTCTCCAAATATATTTAAAACCGTAGCTCAGGATGTAAAGAATCTACCAGAAAATCAAGAATTTGTTGCATGAATACAGAATCTTTATTCTGGTAAAATAAGCTCTTTAAGCAAATTATATATTGTGCATCAAAAAAATAGAACCACGGTAATATTACATTTTTTACTTGTAGATTAAGCCCCTTGTAATGTTAATGGACTACATGCAGTCGTAATACCTCAACCTGGACAAAATGGATCTGCCTATGTAAAAATATCGTACCCTTACTTTGCATTAGGAGCACGCCATATTTCGTACTTACGATTAAACGAAGTTATATTTAATCAATGTGATGAAACGGTACATGGTTATATATGCTCTGATATGAAAACTCTAAAAAAACCCTATTTTATAAGAAAATGCGAGATTATTATTTTATTACGAACTGGAACAGAAATATTAAAGTACTATAAAATTATATTCACACCTTAAACAGGAAGTCAATGAATTTTTTTACTGGCAGATAATTCATGGCTATTCTCGGCCCCTTATAGCGAACAATTTGGCATTATCTGCCCTAACAAAATGGATTGACGGAAAAGAGTAAAAAGTATACGCATATTCTGAGAAAATGATGAATGTACAGAGAAAACACACAAACTAATCGCAACTAGTGAACAAAAGATCATCTCTTGGTTACAATATACCTATCAAGCAGAAGTGAACTTGAACTTAACTGTATAATATGAACTTTCAATTAACATTAATGCCTTCCATGACGCTATGAAATCGATTCAAGAACCGAACGTTAATGAACAAGCATGGACAGATGAAGAATTAAATGTACAAAAAATATCAAATCAAATGCAGAAAATATGAACTCGAAATTTAAAGGAGAAACTAATTCTCTTTGTATTTAAATACGTAATGTCATAAAAGCTATTATTATTATAATTATAATAGCAATACTTATCAACAAAACAAGAAGATGTGTTGAGAAGTTTATGGAATGGAGTGTCTTGAAAAAATTGATAAAATGCACCATAAATCTACTGAATGCAAAACTATAAGTAACCCTAAAACAAGAACCAAAAGAATACAAACCAACTAAAATGGATATAAAAAAAAAAAAAAAAAAAAAGATACCTTAATAACCTATAACTGTATAGTAAACATATAAAGTTTGAAACCTCCACGCCATACCCATACACCCAAAAAATTAAAAATAGACTTATAAATCAATAGATATTTTATTCCATTACCGTTCCAGGTTTCACAATAAAACCCTGACTATGAAGTAACAATAAAAACTAAAATCAACAAAGGTTCCATGAAGTTATTAAACAATTTAAAAACGAAGTAAACATCGAGGAAATTCACATATTTTCAGATTAATATAATTATACACATAAACTATAACTATCATTTGCAATAGTGATTCATTTGATAAAAAATCTAATGAAACGCTAAAAAAAAAACAATTCGGACACTTTCAAGATAAAATCCACTATTTCTTAAGCAGCAAATGTTTCTTTACCAACATCAAAAAAAGTGACATTAATACCAAACATTAATCCAAAGCGACTAATGTGTCTTTTACCACAGTATATAGAAAAAACGAAAAGGGATAGAGATTTCTTTTACCATTTCTCTCAATTTAGTACCATAGAATATTGTTGTGCCGTAAGAGATCGGTGGGATAGATTATCCCAAGAATAAAATACTTCATCCTGAGAGCGCAGATTCTATTCTAGAGTTGCCAAACGATGAGCCTTAGTATCGTACGAGATACACCAAACCAATTGAAAGGGGTGCAAAACACAAATTGAACTAGAAGCTGACTCACTTATTATGTCAACAACAACTTAAGTTGATGACATATGAAAGACTTGTCATTACATGCACAAGACAATGACGTACACAAACTTCAGAAACAAAGCAAACCTTTGCCAAAGTCATTAATTCACGAGAAAAAATTAAAAGTAGCAGAAAATGAGCCCAATAATTGAACCCTACCATTCAACTAGCTACTTTTTGAGTCGAGAAATACCTACTCAGTTCTGAGATCTTAATTTTAAGCTCTATAAGGCCAATGAGAATAAGTATAATTAATTAATTATCATTGCCACGTATTTCAACCATATTGGTAGACACAGACATCAGAAAAAAAAGTACAAAAAAATTAAAAAATTCAAAAAAAATTTAAAAAAAAACATCGAGGCTTTGAAATTAATGCGTAAAGTTTTATCAAAGTTGCATATTACTATATTGTAAAATTTTTTCTTCTAATATGAAGCCTCCATATGTATTAAAATATCTTATTTTATCGTATTGTTATTCCACAAATATTTCCACATAGCATGATTAAAAATGGTTGGATCTATACATGTATTCTCTACCCATCATCCAATAGTCTTATAAGACTTATTTTTATTTTTATATTTACATTTCACTTATAAGATACGAACTGTTGCAATAAATAACAGCACGAAATATAATACAAACATTACTCATACATATACAGTATCAATCAACAATCATCGTATTTACGCCATCATATTTACGCTTACAGAATTACATATACAATGGACAAGCAGAACCCTAAAACTGTGAATGCAACGGCCGGTGGACCCCAACGATGGTAACTTAATTTAGAGCACTTAAAAAAAAGACAAACAACAAAAGTGGAAAATAAAGATGAGAAAATCGAACCTTTTCTTGTAAGTACAAAGATACGCGAAGTATTAACTAACATAACCATCATCGAATCTTTTAATAATTTTTGACCATTGAATGCTTAAAACATTGACCCAATACGTGTCATATTCCCAAAATAAAAAAACAAAAAATACATTTTTTTTATAATTATAATATGTATATAAATAAATATTGCTAATAAAGTTTTACTTATAATTTTAGGAAAAGAAAGGTGGAAAGAAAAATTTTTTTTTTTTTTTTCCTATATTGGATTTAAAGTATTCAGTTTACCATGGTCTACTTCTTACCTTAAATTAAATTGTTTTTATATATATATATATATATATATATATATATATATATATATATTCACCGAGGACGATGATAGTCTTAAGAAGGAGAGTTTGTTAAGTTACAACTTGCGTTAATTAATGAATTTTTCATTTTTCATTCCTTTTTCATGATGTATTTATTCCCTCACTGATAAAATTTTAAGACTCTTATAAGAGTCAAACTTACAGAAAGTCGTCACCTAATAAAGATGACTATATACTTCGTGGCTTTTGGAAGTGTCAAGCGAAAACTGAAGCGAGCTATTTAGCCTAAACACATGAAGCCAGCAAGTACCAGCCCCATAGCATGTAAGACAAGGAAGTTTTAACTAAAACTTCACGCAAGGTGTATTTACTTATGCGGCGTTTTAGTTGGTAGCCCACTGCTGCTCATTGAAAAAAGTACTTAATTATACAAGCAACTTGCTAATGATTTCTATTAAAGAAGGTCTTACTGTTCTTTTTTTCCTTCATCACTTTGTACAATTAATTTGTATCCAAATTAAATAGAAAATAAATCAATTAAGACCAAGTCAAATAAATAAGAGGTAATTAAAATTATTAATTATTCATATAATTAAATATAAACATACTAAGAATCACATTTTACTAAGCAAAGGAAGCAACTGAATCGTTAGACATACTGCTGGTCCCGTAGCCCTTCAGGGAGCGTGAGACTAAAGTTTACAAATGTCTCGTTTTTACCGGATAGTAATGTTAATAATCACAATTAATTATTTAGCAGCCCCCTTAGAATAACTATATGATATAGGAAGATACAAACACATGTGACAATAAACATTAACCGGATCCCCGTGTTTATAATTGGTGGAAGATTTTCAAAATTCTTTTTGTACCAAAAAGTCTACAATGTTGCCTTTATCTTCTTGTGTTGATTACCACGTAGACTTTTCGCAAAAATTTTAATGGCAGACCAACATTGTAGCTAAAAGCAGTCGTTGTCTCCCAAAAAAAAAAGTTTATTCATACAACATTAGCTGAACTTATTGACAGCTTCTAAAATGTGTGTCATTTTTGTATCCTTCATTCATGTAATACCTTGTTTTTTTGCAATTGTTTGATGGTTAAGAGCTACATTTAGAAGTTTACTTTTAATAAAAGTATCGATTCACAGTCACACATTAAAAATACATTTTTTTTATTATAACTGTATCAACCAATAACAGAGTAATTGTAAGCGACACGAACTGTTTTCTTACAACTTCTCGCATGTAAGGAATTACGCTCAAGAAGAAAAATAAGTAAAATAAATAGAGAAACATCTAGCAATGTAGGAAGCAAGATATTACGCAAACTCTAAAACTTAGCCCTAATTGAAGTTTATGTTATATAAAAAAAAGTTTTATTCTTGGGGGAGGTAAACAGCTTCTAGTAGCCATGTTAATCCACCATGAAAAATTTTCAGAAAAGGTCACATGCAACATAAGACAAAAGAATATATGCTACATTCCATGCTAAAAACATTTTTTTTAATCTTTAACTAACTGTGGACCAGAGGGCTTCCACTTGACGTGGATCGTCTCCTGTATTTACATGTATATTATTGTATAGCTTGAGGCACATTAAAAATCACTATTTTGTAAATGTTTTTTTTTAGATTGCATTTGTTGATAATATAATCTTTCTTCTCTTTTCATTTTTTGAATATCATACGGACCTCAATTCATGCATAGAGTACCTTAAATGGGGTGAAAATAGGGGAAATAATATAAAAAGCAAAAAAAGTATCTTATAAAGATGCCACAAATAAAAAAGTAAACAAGAAATACAAAATTTGTTAACAAAGTATTAATTCTTGCAAAGAAACGTGTTAAAGTAGAAACTTTGAGTAATCAGATTTTCAGTCATATTAAAAGATAATTATATAAATACCAAGCCATTTATCTTATGTATGCCATAATTTGCAGATAATAAAAATATTTTAATAATCTGATAGGTGGTTAAAAAGATGGATTTATATTCTTTTACTGTTAGGTATTTCAAAAATTTTGCAATTTTCAGGAGGTGAGATAAACTGTAGAATAATAAATTTCTTTAAAATAATTTAATTAGTTATTGGTTGGTTAAAAGATAAAGTTGTCAGTGATTAATTAGTTTAAAGATGAAATTGGAAAATAAACGAAAAAAATAAAATACTGTACGACCGCAATTCTTCTAGAACAACAAAAAGTGGTGAAAATGGTGCCCTCTAACTTTGACAGAAATTTGAGAAAAGAAAGACTGTTTCAAAAAAATCATGATTTTTTTTGTGTCATAAGATGTCAAGCTAAACTCTTTACCATTATATGCTATCCAGTCATTAAAGTCTGTAGCTGGCAGAGGCTTGATGTTGCCAAATAGTAGCTTTGTCTATAGTATGTACATTGGCTCGGCGTATTTATAAACTACGTACGAGGCTGCTGGTGACAGAAAACCGCTACAATATTTAGCTAGCTCCTGTTAGTTATGGGCTCTGATGGTGCGCTAAAATTTTTTATTGCCTACTGTACCTGTATCTGACTATGGCTAAAAATTACAGGCAATGTTAACGTCGTTTTAATGTAAATCATCTCAAGTGGTTCCTAAAAAATAGAAAGTAGTTTACTCGATCGTTTCATTTGCAACGTTGCAAATGAAATCCGGCTGTATCAACAACTTAAATTTAGGAAAGTGATAACTAGTGTTATTAAGCTATTTGGTAAAAAAGAATTGTAAAACTTTTCTAAAATTATTTGTTCATTACTGTTTATGCTACTCTTTAGTAGTAAAGTACTTATTAAAAGTCAAACTACATAAATAATTGCTCATGTTATCTTATAAATGTACTCACTTACCGATAAATAGGAAAAATATGAGCAAACCAAGTTCTCTCATTGACGCTTTTAAGGTACGCCCTAGAATCTGAAGTCCTTTACTATGTCTGGATAGTTTAAATATTCGAAATACTCTTACGAGTCTTATGACTCGTAGAATTGCAAGTGACATTGCTTGATTTGTGCTTTTGTCTTGAGGACTTACAGGGGCCTTAGGCAAATTTAACGTATCTTCTTCTTCTGCTACTACTGTAGCCAACGTAATAAAATATGGTATGATTGCAATTATATCAATAATGTTCATGACGTCACGAAAAAAGTTTAATTTATTTGGACAAGCAAGGAAGCGCACTGATAGTTCGAATGTAAACCAAATTATACAAATAGTTTCTATAAGGAAGAACGGATCTGTAATATCTGGCACTTCATCTTCTTCAATCTTAGTGCCATTAGTAGTCGTATTAAAAACCCTGTAATGCTTAAATTCTGGAAGAGTTTCTAAACAAAATATCACTATTGACAATAAAATCACGAACACAGAGATTATAGCTACAACTCTCGCCCCTTGCGAACTTTCAGGATACTCAAATAATAACCATACTTTTCTTTGAAATTCATGGGACGGTAATGGTTTTTCTTCTTCTTTGATGAAACCTTCATCTTCTCTGAAAATATATAATTTAATGAGTTGAGTGAATCAAAGTTATTAATACCATTTCATCGTAGAATAACTTAATTTAACTTAATGTAAGTTTACAATATAATAAAGGTACATGATTAAATACATCTTAACAAAAAGTTAGTAACGATTTAGAAAGCCTGCAAATAATACCTAAGTTATAATGCTGGAAAAACTTATGTTTTAGAAATATTTATTGAATCAGTATAGTTATGTTTACTGATTTTAAACAGCATTTTATTACACATTTTAATAATCTTATATCTATAACATAAAATGTTTCCACTAACTTACGAGTTAAAGCTTACTTTCTTCTATGTGTTGTTACGTACGATATGCAGGGCACATCATACTGACCCCCCTTGACAACAGCGAAGCGATCTCAGCAAGAAAGCATCGACAGAAGGGGGAAGAGGTTATATAAGGCCCAGCGAGCCTCTAATCAGGGAACTCTAGTCGTGGCTCTCGCGGGATTTAGCTGTCGGGCAGTCAGGTGAGTTCAAGGGGGTCAGGCGAACAAAGGAGATCGGACAGACCAAGCACACGCGCTACTTTGTCTTTAATTTCGGTATCTTTTATAAAGCTCTTGATATTATAATTTTTGGTTATTCTCACAACGCACCTCCTCACCGATGATATTTCCACGTAGCAGTTTAGTGCTAGGTGTGGGATTTGGTGAGAATCGGAATTTTTATTTTCATTTTATGCGTTTCAAAAAATTCTGCCGAAAAGCACACATAGTGCAGTGCCACGAGAATACGACGATTTGAAATCAAGAAGCCGAGGGTCCAACGAGAAGCGACAGGACCGATTCACGAGCAGCGGTGACAGCAGCCCGAAAGCCAGTAGGACCAGGGTACTCATTGCTGATAATCACGGGATCAAGCAGACAAAAGGCAAGGGAAGTGGTCTCCACAACCTTATTTCTATTGGTGTACATAGTGACGTGCACGTAAGTAACTTAATAATAAAATTTTATTTTCTTTCTTACCCCCAAGGCACTTATTAGGAAAAAATAGGTTTGGGAAAAGTTTTTAATTTCAGAATACATTTATTATTTCATTGGCTACTCTTTTTTAGTGGTTATTCTCTCGAGACTCGAAGCAAAAAACACGTGGGATAGCAAACTTGAATATACAGTTGACTAGACAAATTTTTGAATAACAAACGAAAAACGAAGAAATTTTATTAGTACGCCTGGTACAGACATAGGTTACATCCGTAATAAATTACTTACACCCATAGCAGCTGAGAAATTTATAACTATCTTTATTATTATTATCTTTCTAACGAGAAATAAACGAGAGACAGCTCGAAAAAAATAGTTTTCCCCAATTACCACCAAAAAAATGTAACGATAAAAAGGAAAAGTCAAGTGAAAGACGAACGCCGATCTTTTACCATCTTATCTTTCCACTTACGTTTTTATTCATCGAATTCTTATTAAATCGCCACGTAGGTAGTAAAATACAGCCCTGTAGCTAGGAAAGTAAACAAGATTTATTAGAATCAAGAAAGGAAATACGATGCACTACATATATATATATATATATATATATATATATATATATATATATATATATATATATATATATATATAAACAAACCAGGGGGAAAAATGGATCACGGTACCCACGGTAAGAACGAAGTTCTTTAAACATGACATAAGTATAAAAACACAATTTCTCAGGTAACCAGGGGGTCACCAGACCCGTAGAAAGAACGAAGCTCTATTAACGTTAGTACTGCATTCATGTAGTTCACTAAACAAAAGCTTGAAAAACGAAAAAAAAAAAAAAAAAAAGTTCAGTACTCACGATGGTTGAACTTCATAAGTACTGTATTTATGCACGACGTTCTCACGAAATTCAATCATTGTGAATACTAAACTAGTTTAACTCATGTTTAAAGAACTTTGTTCTTACCGTGGGTCCCGTGACCCATTTATCCCCCCTGATTTGTTGGTGTGATTCCCTTTATATTTTATTCATTTTTTTAATTTTTTGTTTTTATTTCTTATTCAATTTTATTTTGTTTGATTTCCTTTTTTATCATTTATTTTTTTCGTATTACATTTCTTTTTTTTTATATTTGATTTCGTTACTTTTTTTTCATTTCTTTGTATTTCCTTCATTTAATGTTTTTTTTTTATTTTTCTAATTATTTTCATTCTTTTGTATTTTCTTTATTTCATTTCTTTGTTTATTTTTCTATTTAATCTTATAATTTTCGTTTCTTTTTTTTGTTTTTGTCATTCCTCGTTTTTTTTCATATTTCATTTTATTATTTTTTAATATTACATTTTATTTGTTCATATTTCATTTCATTTTATTATTTTTTTTTTTCACATATAATTTTTATATTTAATTTATTTTTTTTTCATATTTAATTTTGTTACTTTTTTTTTAGATGTTTTTTTTAGATCATTTAGAAAAAAAATACATAATTTATCATGATTTGAATGTATTATCAGTGAATGCATATATAAATGGAATATTTTAGTTATAAACCACACGAGAAGTACAAGAAACCGAGTTTCTATAGTCGGCAGCACTCGTAGCAGAGTGAGTAAGATACTGGACTCATATGCAGGTGGTCAAGGGTTCAAATCTCTGAAGTGGAGAGTGTTTTTTTTCTTCTTTTTTTTCAAGAATTGTAAAAGAAAAATTTTTAAGTCAAAGAAAAATCATTGTGAGGAAATAATTTGAAAATTTGTTTAAAAATTAATTGCTTGGGAGTGTGAGGGGGAATGATGGGTAAAGGTTTGCACAAGAGTATGACGGCACGATTGGCAGATATACATACATAGTGGGGGAAGGGGAAGTGTGTAGAGAACAGTAGGTGAGGGGGACGGGGTAAAGGGGGGAAACTTGAGAGGAAGAGACTTCGGAGTAACCACTTCCGTTTAAAAAAATCTGTCTGTTTTAAAATTCCAGCCCCCCTAGTACGCAACATAAAGAACTTCGCTCTAAAAAGTAGAAAGAAAAATGACTTAGTTTAGTGACTTTATCAACGAGCTGAAAAGCGATATCGCTTGTCCCGGGTAATGATATTATAGCTGACATGGTCATGCCAGGGCCCAGTAGAAGACAGCAAAAAGAAAATATGACGGAACAAATGCTAGAAGTGGAACTCGAACCAGAAGGGTGTGAAAAACTTGACACCCTAGACGAAAATACTAAGGCTATAGTAATGGGGTTATTTTCAAGGATTAGGGCAAAGCTAAAGAAGACAGAGAAGGTGGAGGTCCCGCACAAGGTGATCACAGAAACCATCCGAAGTTTGTCACCGACAGACGGGGATTACAGGGATATATCTTGTGACACAGACGTAAACACAGAATGCATGAACAAAGAAGCGGGGTTTTTTTTTTTTTTCAAGTGGATTAGTCAGCGAGCGAAATAAGAAAAGAGCTGAAGAAATACGTGGAGCTCGAACAAACAAAATCGGAATGCTATCGACACAAGGGGGCATACCAGAGAAATCAGAGCAGCCAATTTCAGTTGCATCTGGTTACCAATATAAAGGATCAAGTAATGCCACGATAAGAGATTTATACAATCAACAGCTGTGGGATAGAATAAAAAATACGAGCGAGGAACTCAAAAGAATGTGTGAAGCCGCATTTATAGCAACAGCACCACCGCCAAATAATAATTACGCAAATCGAGTCAATTCTGAAGTAAATAGGGATAGAACATGGGGTGACTTAGCACCTAACAGGGTCCAATACACAAAATACACACAGGCTACAAACAATGATAACCACCCACGTAGACCGCAGAACTCGCAACTAAACATTCTTCCCACGCTCAGTCATATGGCAAGCAAAATTCCGTTCTTTGATGGAGACCCAATCAACCTGTCCCTATTCGAAAGAATGGTAAGAATGACTGCGGAAAGAGTGGGCCCTGAAAATAAAATATTTTTTCTTGGCACGCTTGCAAGCAGACTAAAGGGAAAAGTGGCTAAGCATTTCGCGCCCAGTCTGGCTCAATTTACGACAGTTCAGGAGTTTTTTCGAAAACTTGCGAGGAGATATGAGAGTACAAATAATTCAGATACGCTGATGACACAGCTAACGATAATTAGACATCAGAACCGGGAATCAATAGAGGATTACGGCGGAAGAGTACAAGGTTTGTATAATAGGCTGACGATGATGCATGATTCCAACCCAAGCCTACTCCCTATTCAGAAGCAGATTCTGAAAGAAAGCGCGGAGGCAGAGGCGGTAAAATGATTCACATATGGCCTGCACCCAACATTTAGGTGTAAAATTACATGTTTAAACCCAAGGACCTCTGCGAAGCAATTATAGAGGCGCTAAAAATAGTGAGCGATCTTAGCTTATGGCATGCGATACCAGTACGTACACTTCCCACACAAAAAAAAGCAACAACCGAGTAGGGGCCAATAGTAAATCTGGCAAATATAGAAGAAAAAACAACAGAAACCACCAACAGGGCGCGAGGAGCAGCAGCAGCAGCAAACGTAAAACGCTGTATATACTGCGACGGCCAAACCCGGCATTCAGTCAAAGAATGCCAAGAACTGTTAGCGGTGATAAACGACAGGAAGACGCTAAGAGATAACGGGAGAAAACAAAAGGGAAGCTGCAATTACTGTCAGAGACCGGGACACTATGCGAGAGACTGCCGTTCACGTAAGCAAGACAGAGAGGAAGAGAAGAGACAGCGAAACGAGGGGCATAACCAATCCGTGGATAATACCAATACCAACAGAAACACCTATAATTACGGGAACGGAAATGACCATGCTTACAATTATAATGATAGTTATTATAACAGCGGTTATAACAATGGCCCAACAGAGCCTCATAACAGAAATAATAGCTACTATAACAGGAATAACAACTTAAATTATAGAAACTGTAATTACAATAATGAAGAGAACAGAAATAAAAAAAACAACAGTAGAAATAGCAATTATAATGATAAAAATGATTACAATAACAGGTGCAATAACTACAATCCTAGAAGTAATAATTAGTATGGAAAACCGCGGCTATGGTAATTCGTATAATAATGACAGCAGGAATACATTTGACAGCTATGAAAACGGCTATAAAAATCAGGGTATCAGGGACGACTACAATGGGAATTTAGTTAGGAAAAAGCCGCCACAGGATAAGAGTCCGCAACAGCAGGAAAGCAGCGTACATGCCCCTGACAGCAGAAAAAATCCACTGGCAGTTTTAAACTTGCAAGATGTTCGGCATGGTCCCCAAACGTCGAACATGAATTAGAGAAAGAAACGGAGAGAAGCGTGTCCAGCAAGAGAAAAGGTGCGAAAGAGAGGCCGCGAGGGGCAGAGAAAATATTAGTGGAGGCAAAATCGTGCATCAACAGTCCGAGTACTTACGCAGTGCGGGAAAGTAGGGAAAGTATAGAATGCAACAATGCAGAGTGCGAAGACACTACTACACAACAGGGGGGGGCAGACGCATGAGGAAAGGCAGGAGGGCCCACAGAAAAATTAATCGGATAAAAGCGCTGGACACATATATAGAGAACGATGAACCCAAGCTTTCAGAGTGTGACAAAGAAATAGAGCAGCTTTTAGAAAAACTATAAAACTCGCGAGAACAGGGCATATGCCACCATTAGTCCAGTTACGGGGACCATAGTAAAAAAATGGAAAGGCGACTTTTCATGAAGATACAAGCGCAGAGATTTCAATTATAAAGGAAAATTTTCTTAGCACAGACATGCTAATAGATAGTAGGTATCATGTGGCTATTATTCGCGTGACTCACGGAGCACGCAAAACATTGGGCACAGTACAGGCTTAGTTACAGGGGCATAAAAGCACATTACATGTTGTCCCCCATGAGTTTCCTATTGACGCGGTAGGAATTGTAGGGTGGGATACTTTTAGGCGATATCGGGACCAGATAAGCGCCGCCAAAAATATGATTAAATTAGAAGATGTAGAGATACCATTGTTAAAGCAGGAGTGTTTTAAGATTCCTGCAAGATAAAAACAAATTATTTATTTGCGAGTAAAAAATGGTAGGAATAAAGCAGAAAGTGGCTGGATACCCCTCCAAGAGATGAAGGAGGAAATATTATTTGGGAACTTTATAGCGAGAAACATTTACGGAAAAATAGTTGCAGAATGTATTAATATGAGTGATGAAATAAGATATGTGCCTGTTCTGGAATTGGAGATGCTAAATTACGAAAAAATTCACCGGAAGTACTCAGACTTTGAAGGGGAAAATGTTGAAAGTTTGGGGGAAGCAGTGATGTTGTTATTTAATGAAGAAATAAACGATGACAAGGAGAAACAAGAAACTTTGCGAGAGATGAAGAGGAGCTAAGAAAACAGAAACGAGTAGATAGAATAATGCAACTCGTAGACACAGCTGATTGCAACGATGAAGAAATAAAGCATGTGAAAAGACTGACCGAGTCAAACCGAGTTGCAAAGAGGTACAGATACCCACCGTCGATCAGAGACCAAATGAAGACAGAACTAGTAAAAATGCTAGAGCAGGGGATAGTGGAACCATCTACCTCCCCGTACAGCTCAAACACTTGGATAGTAGCAAAACAACCGGGGCCAAACAACAAAAAAAGAGTAAGGGTTGTCACAGATTTTCGTCTGCTTATCGAAGTCACGGTGGGATCTTGCTATCCATTACCATTTCAAAGTGATATTTGAGAAAACCTGGCATCTGTGCGCTACATTACGGTAGTCGATCTCAAGTCAGAATTTTTCCAAATTGAAGTGCAGGAAGATGACGTGCACAAAACGGCATTTTCGGGGCCGGACGGGCATTACCAATACAAAATAATGCCCATAGGGTGTTAAGACTCTCCGAACACATTTTTAAGGGCAATTGCGCTAGCACTCGCAGGCTTGCAGGGTCATAAGGTCGAAGTTTATCTTGATGACATAATGGTTTTTGCAACTCATCTTGAAGAGCATGGGGAGCGATTTACAAAATTATTGAAACGATTGGCGGACACAAACTTGACAATCGAACCCAAGAAGTATCAATTTTTGAAGACGGAAGCAAAGGTGTTGTGCCATATCGAAGGTAATGGACAAATAAAGACCGATCCTAAGAAGATTAAAGCAGCCGAAAAATACCCACGTCTGACAAATGCAAAAAAGGTCAAACAATTTTTAGGACTTTTCGGATATTATAGGCGATTAATAAAAGGGTATACGGGGATCGCCCGACCCCTGTCTATGCTATTACAGAAGGGCACAAAATTTACGTGGAGTGACAACAAAAAAAACGAATTTTGAACTCTTATCAGAATACTGTGTAGCGGACCAGTGCTCGTGGCCCCAGACTTGATAAAACCCTTTATCATCACGACAGACGCTTCAGATTACGCAATTGGAGCGATCCTTAGTCAGGGAGAGATCGGAAAAGATAGACCGTGTGAATACGCATCTCGCTGCCTTAAAGGAAGTGAACTTCGCTACCTAACATACGACAAAGAGTTATTGGCGATCGTATTTGCAAAGGAGCAATTCAGACCATATTTATACGGGCGCAAATTTACGGTGACTACAGACCACGAGCCGCTGGAGCACTTTCACTCATCTAAAAAACCAGACATTCATTTTAACAGGCTTAAAGTGGAACTGAGAGGATATGATTTCGAGGTTACATACCGCCCGGGCGTAAACAACGGACCACCAGACGCATTATCACAAAACCCAGTATGACAAGAGGGGAAATTAAATTCCGAACGGCCACGCCAAGAAACATACCAGCTAGCAGACGAACAAGAGAATGAAAAACCGGCTGATAGCAATGGACCTCTGGGGCGCATATTTAAAATATGGGCAACTCTTAGGAAGAGAATTTAAGGTAGGTCGAAGAAAATAAAAGTCCATTGTGCCGATTCAGAAAACTTCAACGTCATACGAGCCTGACGAAAAGAATTCGCCGCCACCACAAGCAATAAAGAATTGAAACGAGTGGGAAGTGCGAAAAGTTGCTGAGAAAGGCGGATTAATTTCACAGGGGTGACCAGACGGAATATTAGGCTACATCGAAAAAGAGCCAGGCTTTCGAAAGGGGATAACTTTTACAAGCACACCAGCAATATTAGAACAGAAAGAGAAATCACGGAACGCACGTAAACGATAACTTGACACTTTGCACAGGCAAAAACCATGTTTTTCAGCCACGCAACTGACGACAAACCTGTCAAAAAAATAATAAGCGAATTGTGACACACCATTACCTAGCGTTGCAACTAAAAATCAAGAGTTAATTACAGGAAAGCAAAGAACTGATGTTAAAGAAAAAAAAGGGAGCACGAAACAAGCGAAGGAATTTCCAACAGACAAACAAGAGAAGCCGAATATACATGACTAATTGGAGGAAAGGTCTGATAAATTGCGGGCTCTAGTTATGATTGACATTAAAAAGCAAGATCTAGAAGGCAGACCAGGAATGAGGATAGATATGTGAGAGCCTAGCGAGATAGTAATGACAGACAAAGCAGCGATACGCACAAGAGACGAAGTAAACGAAAACACACATAACGGGGGGAGTATGGCTCAGTCAGAGAAAAATGAGAACATGGTACGCAACGAACGCGATGAGCAGAGACAAAAGGTTGCACCCCCAGATAAATGGCTCGAATATTTAAAAGACGAAACGTGAAGGAAAACTTGTAAGTGCACACAACCTGGTAGTACTCTGGCAAAAATTTCGAAAATACCATCCGACCCACCCAGAAATTGTTAGTTTCACAGCCTTATATGGTTGTACGAACTCAACCTCTCAACTATTGAGTAACAAACGATTCTGCGCAATTCTAATGTATTACAAAAATGAAGAGAGCTGGAAGAAACAAAGAAAATTTTGGAGTCACAAACAATGTATGGGAACAGCGATTGTACGTATCTGTCCTCTCAAGAATTTAAAAAAAATTTTTGTGTACATTTTGCACTGACCAACAGAAATTATATTTACACTTATTACATTGCTACGACAGACGGTGAATTTGGCCATTTACATTTAGAAGGCATAGGTGAAAATGCACATTATGCGCCTCTTATACAAGTTTCTAGCGCAATAAATACAGAACTTGAGTCAGGAGTAGAGAGCCCACAAAAAGACCGTAGCAGTAGAAAAGAAGGTGAGAAGCGTAAGCATGGGTCCAAACTAGACAAGAGAGTAGACAGAGACGAGCAAGGCAAGAAGGACAAAAGTCATTCAGAAAAGTAGTGAGACACTTCCGAAAGTGCAGTGGACATAAGTCAGCATACGGAAAAACGGAAAAAGAACAGACAGCAAACAAGCAGCGAAGATGACAGCAATGAAAGTATAGTAGAGGGAGGAGGAGAGCAAGCCAACGAGTTGAATGACGTGCTATGCGAAACAGAGAGCAAGGACGAAGCCAACACAGTCATACACTCACCATCGATGAAAAAATATAGAGTGTGTAGAACATGCCTACTAACGGCAAGGCCACCATGGGCACCAAAAGAGGGGGAAGATCCACCCCTATTAAAAAAACTGAATAAGATTGAGGGTCACCCATTTAAGTACTTAGACGATCTAGCGTTTATGACAATAACAAAGGTGGTACCCAACATAGTGGTCATAGATGCGCTGCACGAGAGAGGATATATTGATACGACACGTATGAATAACGAAGAAAAAGGCGTAGGAGAAGCCAAAGTGACAAATGCAAGAAGAATAATAATTATTCACATGTATGTAAGTGAGCACTTTAAAGAAATGGCGCTTAAGTCAAACATTAAAAAATTTATTAAGGCCCTTAAAGAGGTAGTAGTAGCAAACGAAATAAAAACGATTGGAATTGTAATGAATCTAGTTATTCTCAATCAAACCCAGTGGGGATATTTTGTTGATACCTTTGAGAAAATATTTAAAGATATTTGACTAGCAGCAGTACTCTACACGAACACTCTAGTAATCTCACCAGCAGATCAAAGATTTATAATTATCAGAGAATACCACGAGGCGGCAATTGGTGGACATAGGAGAATGAATAAGACATATAACAGGATCGCCATAGACTACTACTGGAGAAACATGCGCCCAGATGTAAGTCATCCTGGGATGTACATAATGCCAGACAAAAAAACTCGTCCAAATTAAAACAAAGCAAGCCAGGCTCATCACCGACACACCGAGTAGACCGTTCGAAAAAATTGCTATAGACTTCTACTGGCCCATCAGTAAACCCTTAGCTAATCAGTAAACACATATTTTATCGATACAAGACTGCCTAACAAAATTTATAGTTTTCACACCTGAGAAGAGAGCAACAGCCGAAGAAATGGTAAGAGCGATAACAAATAAGTTTAAAGCGTACTTTGCGCCGCCAGATCATTGATTATCGGACCGAGGCACACACTTTATAAATAAGAGCATGGACGATTTTGCAAAGTTGTTTAAAAAATACAAAATGGGCAGCACAGCATTCCACCCACAAACAAACGGCGCCATCGAAAGAAAGCATCATACTCTTATGGAATGCATCAAGGCATATGTAGAACAAAATGATCACTGGGACGAACATCTACCAATGCGCATGCATTCATACAATACCACGGACCATCAGAGTACGGGATACTCACTGCACGAATTAGTTTACGGACAAAGAGCTAGAACACCATCTAATATCAAGCTGCCAGTTTAGGGCCAAACTTCGGATGAATATGTCAAAGAGTTAGTTGAGACCCTGACAGAAATGAGAGCTATCGCAGCAATGAATTAAGTTCAGGTAAAATATCGATTAAAGTATTACTATGACTGCCAACTGAATACAAGATATTTCTTAAAGGGAGAAATGGTTTGTGTGCTGAAAGAGCCATCAAAGGGTAAATATGATTCGTAATACGAGGGCCTATATGAAATAACAGGCATTAATTACATCAACAAAAATGTAAAACTACAGAGAGGTGACAAGACAAGAGTATCCCACGTAGACAAAATCAAAAAAGCATGTATGGTAAATGCACCGCCAGAGAATGCGAACAGGGTAAGGGACACGAAGAGACGGACTTGAACATTTGACTTTGCTTAAAATTTTCGCGTCCCCTGAACGCACTGCGAAAACATAACAGAATATAGGGATCAATTATATTTACGAAAAATTTTTGCGGCTTCCAAATGCGCCCGAAAATACAAGTAAAAGATAGGAAAGGAGATGTAGGGATTAGGTCAGTAAACAATATAGGCAATGATAAGAGCAATATAATTAGGAAAAAAGAGCACGTATACTCACTATAATAATAACACCACTGGGCATCAATATGTCAAATTACGCGGGTAAACAAAAGTAGGGCGTATGGCACTACCTGAATGAGTAAATTTGTTCATGACAGAAGGTGCATAGAATGATGAGTAAAGGGAGAAACTTTTAACAATTGCGCAGGCGAAAAGAATTTTTTTTATTCATAACAAATACGCATATTATAGCAAACCAATGACTGCTAAACAAACGACACGTTAAATATATATAAATATAGGAACAAAAACATGTACAATGTAAACAAACGTAGAAGATAATAGTAAAGTGAGTGTTCTTTAAAAATCAATATATAACTTATCCAAAACAAAAAGAAAAGTATATAACAGAACCGTGCACAGTAGGCAAAAACGGGTTTTTTCGTTCCAAAATTGTAGAACTCGCGAACGGAAATAGATAGATTGATGATTCTTTCTGGATGTTGTAGTTTACTTAATGCAGAATATAGGAAAATTATAGGGGAGTATAACACACATTGTTCTAACCTCAAAAAAAAGTCTGATTATTGGTTATTATCCAGAAAAATCAAGAAACAGGTTCAAAAAAAAAAGTAACTACTGAAAAACATGTAAAAGTAAATACATTGATGCCATTATACCCGAATATTAATTTTATACTGATTTTAATTCTTATACTGACTCAACATAACCTCAATACATGCAGGAAATGAAAATATGCTACTTTGTTTGAAAAATCGTTGTAAATCGTCCTAAAAAAATTAATATATGAATTATTTTTTCAGATACAAACATAAATCCCAGAACCACTGTAGAATCGAAATGTATATTTCCTTTTTTTTCTAATATAAGTTTTAATAATTTTTGAGGTTATAGAACAGAAAAATAATATAAATTCCAATTCTATAGTGGTTTGCTTTGGGATTCACGTTTGTATCTGGAAAAATAATTAATATGATAATTTTTTTAGGACGATTTACAATGATTTTTTAAACAAAGTAATATATTTTCATTTTATGCGTGTATTGAGGTTATGTTTAGTCAGTATCAGAAATAAAATTAGCATCAAATTAATATTCGGGTATGATGGCATCGATGTTTTTACTGTTACATATTTTTCAGTTGTTACTTTTTTTTTTGAGCCTGTTTCTTGATTTTTCTAGAAAATCACCAAGAATCGGACTTTTTTTTGAGGTTAGAACAATGTATGTAATACTCCCCTATAATTTTCCTATATTCTGCATTAAGTGAAATACAGCATCCAAAAAGAATTATTAATCTATCTATTTCCGTTGGCGAGTTCTACGATTTTGGAACGAAAAAACCCGTTTTTGCCCACTGTCTGGCGTGAAAAAAAAAAATGGAGGGGCAGCACAATAAAACTCGGAAGCCATCAGTTTTAGGATTTGTCTCTCATTTTTTAACTGATGAACAAAAGGAAGCAATTGCTATTGCTCTCCTCTCTTTTACATAAAGGGGATCGTTCGCAGATCCCAAACCTCAATCACGGGCTTCTGTTCCCGCTCCCGATCCCGCTCTCACCCCCGTCCCTGCCCACAAGCCCGCAGCACAGCAGGGGCACCCTACATCTCTTCTATTTGCGGAGAGGGGTTAGGATCAGACTCCACTGGCTGAGGTGCAACGACACCGTGTCAGTTTAGGCAGGATGCAGTTACTGCCGCCTTGTCGACAACGGCAAAGTGCCTGCCTCCAACCGGCTGAACCAACGGCAAAGAAAACAAAAAATCAACAAAGGAAATAAACGCGAGCCGACAAATAGTGATAGTGCACGGTACTTATTCTCACACAAGGCTGCCATTGCCTTTCCCACCAGGGCGAGGAAGGAACCGTGGCACATGCACCCCAGGATGACGGTGTACGATGTCCCCGACTCCAGGACATCGCATTGGGTTCGTACCACCCGATCTGGGGAACAGAAGGATGACCCTCGGGGACAGTCCTGGAAGAGGGCCACAAACAACTGCCCGGACGGACATTACATGTCGCACCGAACCATGCCTCCACGGTACTTATACCTCTGCACCAGCAGAGGCACCGCGTTGGACAGCCACCTGGGCTGTGACAGAGGAGGGGACAGGGCAAAATAGTCGTACGGATCTACGATTAATCGTGTCCCCAACTACAGCACACGAAGAAATCAATAAAATTATACAAGCAGATATATATATATTTAAAAAAAGAGAGATAAATACATAGAAAAAAAATGTATATATATATATACGAGCGAGGAAGATACTTACCAATCCGTGAGTCAGGCAGACGATCGGGGTCTGCGTGGTTGGCCCTTTAAGGACCACAACCTGCACCCCCCGGGTACGGCCCGCTGATGGCACCCACCAGCAGATGTACAAAGGAATGGGCTAAGGGAAACAATAAAGGAATATATATATATATATACATGACTATGTACGGGAACTAAGGGATGAAGATAGAGAGAAGACAAGGAAAAGAAATACTTACGTGGGCACACTCGTGGCACCCCAACGCCTTCTCCACGACGGCCTCGTCCAGCAGGGCACAAATGCTGCCGTCAACAGCAGCTAATCCTGAAATGCGGGTACCATCGTGAGACAAGCTCACAAAATTCCGCAGCTGTCGTACAAACTCAGACGCACTCGCTAACATTGCCATAATAACAAAAAAAAGGAGAAGAAACATAGAAACGAAAGAAATCGAAAAATGAATGTAAAAAAAAAAAAAGTAAAAGAAATGGTTGACTGTTAAAAGAAGAAAGTACATTTAACGCACTAAATAAAAGCAAAGCAGACACTGAAAACTAACGGACATCGAAAACTAACAAATACTGGCAAAGGAAAGCAGCGGGCACTGAGACGTACTTAGCACAACAAAGTCAGAGTAAGCAGTGACAAAGAAAAGTAAAAACCAAAATATCTAACGATCCTCACATTCCACCTCCCTTGAAAAATGTAAAAGAGAATGCTAGCATGGGAAGTAATAAGATGACCAACAAAAGGGAGAGGGAAAAAGGGCAGGTCAGCCACAAAATCCGTGACAGTATATGCGCCTTCCCGTTATAAGCAACACACAGTGTCGAACACATGTCTAGAAGAAAGGAAACACAGCAATCTGTTTATGATAACCATAAAAGGCAGTACACGCAGACATCTCCTTCGAACATTTCTTATACTGACGTTGTACCGTTCACACAAAGAGACAACAACAAGTCTAGTATTTTATGTATTTACAACGAACCATACCCATTTAACAGGAAGAAGCAAGTGTACCAAAAAACAAAAAAAAAGAAAAAGAGGGGGAATTTTTTTTTCCGTTCGTAAAAATTGTCGTAAAAATTGTGAATGTAAGCAGCGTCGCACTATGGGTAAAATGGGTTTTTTTTGTTTAAAACCTAATAACATTGGAAGGAAAAAAGATCAATCAAAACTTTTTTTTGAAGCTTCAAGCTAAGATAATAAAGAACAGAGGAAAACTATAGAAAATGTCTCGTCGTTGAAACCTAACCTCAAAATTAATGAGAAAACTCGAAAAAACAGTATTTTTAGCTGAAAAAGCACTCAAATCACTTTATAACAACACTGTCACTTTTATTCTTCGAACAGTTTTAACTTTTATCACTAGATTTTGAGAATTATACTTCCAACATAACCTTAAAAATCAAGATTGCAGGTAACAGTGTCAGAAACCTGATATTATATTAAGAATAAGGAATACTTCAAAAATTCTATTCAGAGCTTTTAAATAAAGTAATAGAGAATAGAGAAGTAGTAAGAAAAAAAATCATATTGTTAAACCCTAACCTCTTATTTGATTAAAATACAAGAAAAAAATGTTCTGAGCCAATAAATCTTAAAAATGACTTAATTTTAACTTTATAACATTATTATTTTGAATAATCATAACTACTATCATGAGAATTTAATTTTTTTACTTTTAATATAACTTTAATATTGGAGATTACAGGCTTGTAGTGTCAAAAATCTGACGTTATGAGGAGGAAAAAGAATGATTGGAGAATTATTTTTTGAGCTCCGAGATGAGACGATAAAGAATAGAGAAGAAATATTGAGAATCTCAGATCGTTAACTACTAACCTTAAGAAAAAAAAAAGATCTAAATAATGTTCTTACACGGAGAGAACTCTGACACTACGATAGTATAGAACTCTGTGTAAAACATGAGTATGCAGCAGCGCGCACTGTAGTAGACTCGCACTGTACTACTGTAGCATCTTGCCGTGCTGCGTTTGCTCGGGAGTCATACCAATTTGGGTGAGAACGCTATTTTGATTTTTTTTTAAGTAAGTGCTTAACGATCAAAGATTCTTAATATTTTTTCTCTTTTCTTTATCATCTCATCTTTAAGCTCAAAAAATAATTCTCCCATTTTTCCTTTTCCTTCTCATTATATCAGATTTCTGACACTACATGCCTATAATCTCTAATTTTAAAGTTACGTTAGAAGTACAAAAATTGAATTCTAGTGATAGTAGTTAGGATCATGTGAAATAGAAACCTTATAGAGTGGAAATGGAGTCATTTCAATGTTTTTTCGGCTTTTTTATGTTTTCTAATCAATTCAGTGGTTAGGGTTTAACAATATGATATTTTTTATACTATCCCTCTATTCTCTATTACTTTAGATTGAAGCTCTAAATGGGGTTCTCGAATTATTCCTCATTCTTATTATAATATTAAGTTTCTTACACTGTAAACTGTAATCTCGTCTTTTGAGGTTATGTTAGGAGTACAAAAATATAATTCTAGTAATAGTATTTACTATCCATGAAAGTAATAATGTTATGAAGTAAAAAGTAAGTCATTTTTACGATTTTTTGGCTCAGAATATTTTTTTCTTGTATTTTAATCAAATAAGAGGTTAGTGTTTAACAATATAACATTTTTTTATACTACTTTTCTATTCTCTATTACTTTATTTAAAAGCTCTAAATAGAATTTTCGAAGTATTCCTTATTCTTAACATAATATCAGGTTTCTGACACTGTTACCTGCAATCTCGAATTTTAAGGTTATGTTGGAAGTATAAAACTCAAACTCTAGTAATAAAAGTTAGAATTGTTTGAAGAATAAAAGTGACAGTGTTGTTGTAAAGGGATTTGAGTGACTTTTTGACTAAAAATACTGTTTTTTCGAGTTTTCTCATTAATTTTGAGGTCAGGTTTCAACGACGAGACATTCTCTATAGTTTTCCTCTATTCTCTATTATCTTAGCTTAAAGCTTCAAAAAAAAGTTTTGATTAATCTTTTTTCCTTCTCAAGTTATTAGGTTTCAAACAAAAAAAAACCCATTTGACCCATAGTGCGTCGTAGGACTTGAAGTCACGAGTGCATAGGTGTCCTCTGATTTCAACCATATAATAATGCGATAAACATCTCAGCATGTCGTATATAGTTTTAAGCAGCGCACAAGCACTACGTTATGTAAGGGTAGAGCCATACTCCCGGCTTGATTGGCAATGTACAGCTTTCTCGCACAGTAAAATTATTGTTTTGACGTTTGCCATTGCCTGTACGATTTGTCACGATTCAGGGGGGTAACTGAAACTGCGCACGGGTTATGCTCACAGTTGAATTTTTTTTTTCCTCCGTATGAGAAAAGAAAAGGAAAAAAAGTTGTAATTTGCAAAGAGGGCAAACGCAAAAAGAACAAAGAAAAGTACCCATTTTTTTGTTTTAGGACGGAAGCCGCATAAGGGGAAAAGCAAATTGGGGATATGAAGTCAATTGAGAAAAATTCGAGGATAATAGTAGAGGACTTGGGCCCGATCAAGTCAGCCACTTTGACGTGGAGAGTTATATGGTATATAGATTAGAATCAACTAATGCAAGAGTCAACGCAGTTTTTACAGGCACAGAGGCAGGCTAGCTGGAAATGCTCAGTAACACTGAGGAAAAAGCAGGAATGTGTAGAACAAATAGATTAGTTCACAATCGAAGTTTTACAAGCAGAAGAAAATTTGCAAGAGACATATAGAGCAGTAGTGGGACAGAGAATTTATAGCCAAACCGCAGCCATGTAAGTGATCTAAGGACAATTAACGGCGGCAGAAAAGGTAAAAATACAGAAATTAATAGTTTCAAAGCCAACAACCACAATCGACACAAACAACCATTTAACGGAACAAGATACTATCACACCGTTCGGGAATCATGAAAAAGAAATACAAAATATGAAAAATTTTGAAGTAAAAGCAGGAGAAATAACAGAAGAAGGTTTTAAAATATTCGCTGACTTAATAACGGAGATGGACGAGGTGTCAGGCATAATAAAAAAATTTGAACAATTAGCCAAGGAGCTCGCAACAAAATTGAGAAGAACAACCGATATAATATATTCAGCCAGTTGAGGCGTGACACACCTAATAAAGGAAGCATTAACAGATGTATCGAAAGCCAAAATCTTAGCAGGACAACTAAGATCGGACCTTAAATTTGCAGGAGAGGAAAATACAACAACAGATAAAAAAATCGGGGAGACTTCAGAGATAATGACTGTAGCATTTAATGGTAACATTATATATTATATACAGATATCCTTCGTAACAAAGGACGATTTTAATCTTCTAAGAATATCGCCACTACCGATGGAACAAAAAGAGTTCAACGATACAGACATTGTGGCCTACTTACAGCCAACATACAAATATGTGGCAGTAAGCACTAGTGCAAAAAGTTTTGCACCAATATCGCAGGAAACGGTTCAAGGATGCAAAAGAATGGGACGAAAACGCATTTGCACACTGATGGAATCAGCACATAAAGTAAAGGAAGACCATCCTTGTGAAATAAAATTTATCCTAGGCTACACAATAAAAGTTCCAGAGGAATGCCCGATAATACTAGCCAAACTAAAAGGCACTTACTGGACGAGCCAACATGCAAGAAACCAGCATGCTTTCAGCACTACGGGGGAGGAGAAAATACACGTGCAGTGTGGGCACACAGAGCATAACACATTTAAAGTGTTAGACGCAGGAGTTATAGATTTGTCAGAGGATTGCACGGCTCAAGTGGCAGAGACCAGATTGAGTCCAGGATCAGAGGAGGGCAAGAGCAAAATAGTCAAACTTAAGGACTCAAACTTGAATTCAGGAAAGATAATACAGAGCATAAAAAGAATAAAAGGGGACAAGTTACGGGAGCTTATAGGTATAATAATAAAAAAAAACAGATTACAGGTACTCGGCAATGATAAGCACGGAACTAAAGGAAACTCAGAGACAGGCACAAAACTAATGGATATAGTCCAACGCGTGCGCGAACTCTTGCAAACACAAAGGGGATTGTCCGATTGGAAAGAATATACATGGGTAGCAGCAGAGATAACGCTGGTATGGCAACAGGATTGTTCGGGTTTTTAAAATGGGGGGGCCCCGTAATATTAAAACTTGCTAGAATGTTCGCAGGTAGACAACGCAGAGGCGACACAGAGAGAGACGGAACTACGACAATGGATCCCTCAGTGCCTGAGCCAACACCCATCGAAATACAGAGGACTACGAGACACTTACTCAACGTCCCACTAGTCATCACGGAGACATACTTCAAGGGCCGGGGGCCCATATAAAAAATACAACGCATTAAAAAAGAAACAATGAAAAAAAATTGATTAAGAAATGTTAAATAACAAGTAATGTTCGTATGACAATAATATTATAATGCTAATAATAACGCTCGAAAGTAGTTCCAAGCAAATGCCCAATTAGCGGCAACTTCACATATAATTATAATATAAGGCAAAGCGCACACACAACCAATATTGTGATACACTCAGCACAGAAAAAAAAAGACTGAATAAAAAAAAAAAAAAAAAAAAAGCAAAACATTAATGTAAAGATTACAGCGGTTCTCTACAATCAAATGGAAGGATGAGTGCGGAATGCTACAGAAACAACACGGACAACAGAATATAGCACTACACACACACATGCACGATGGCAAGCAAGCCAACAGGCTCAACACGACACAAACTGAAGTCAGCGTCGTCGAGGACAACGACATCGCAGCCTCGGACGTGTTACGTACGGTATGCAGGGCATATTATACTGACCCCCCTTGACAACAGCGAGGGGATCTCAGCAAGAAACCATCGACAAGAGGGGGACAAGGTTATATAAATCCCAGCGAGCCTCTAATCAGGGAACTCTAGTCACGGCTTTCGTGGAATTCAGCTGTCGGGCAGTCAGGAGAGTTCAAGGGGGTCAGGCGAACAAAGGAGATTGGACAGACCAAGCACACGCGCTACTTTGCCTTTAATTTCGGTATCTCTTATAAAGCTCTTGATATTACAATTGTTGGTCATTTTCGTGATGCACCTCTTCACCGATAATATTCCCACTTAATAGTGCTGTTTAAATTTCTTTATTTTAGTCTTATTGTTATTTTTGAGTTTTGGGCTTAATTATACCTAATTTTCTTAAAACTATTAACACAATATTTTCTTAACTTTTTGTTACTATTTTTATTTTTATTTTTTTGTTATAGCTAGCAACACAGACAGTTCAGTTTTTTTGTATTAAACTAAATCTTTTGGTACGCAGTTTTTAACATTTACGTCAATGTGATACTTTAAAGAAGGTTTTTACATTTTATACTCTTTTATGTTCTTTCAATAATAATAAGAAAAAATAATACGTAGTATTAGTAATTTAAACAAAAAAAAGGTATGTCTTACTAAACTGGTCAAGGAAACCCTTTAATATGGGCATGTACATCTATATACATTACCTAATCTAATGTCCAACTTTAAAGAAAATTAATTAATCTTTTGTACTTTCTTAGTTAAATGATAATAAAACACTTATGAATGGTAGAAAGGTCAAGTTTTTTACGCAAGTAATATTTAAAAATCGATAGGATCAAATTTTTTAAGAGTCTCACATCAGGACCAGAATCTATTTATGGTGCGGAAAAGTTCTTAAATAAAATTAATCTTTTTTAGATAAAATCAATAAAGAGAATCTGAAGAGGGGTTAATCGTGGAACTAATTAGGCTTTTATGTCAACTAACATTTTTTTCGATTAGCGTATTTCAATCCGTAACATCTGAAAGTTTGTGTCTAGCATGAATTTTTGTTTGTTACTTTTCAGCTGAAAAAATATTTTTCTACGAGAAATAAAAATAAATTTATATTTGAATGAAAGTCATCATTTAAAAAAAATAAGCTGCTAGTCATGTTTTTTTCTAAGATGAATCAGTTTTGTCTGAGAAATTTATCGTGAAAACTTTAATTTTTTTTATGAATATTACACAATTTGTGTATAATCTTACTTCATGTTACTAAATTACCATTGCGTTCTTTTTCTAAAGTTATAGAAACCAATTAAAACATATCTATTTCTTTGGCTTTTTTATTTTATAAAAGAACAATAGCAAGTTTGAAAAAAAGTTTTCTTTACTCTGATTGTCATGTAAGGAGGTACTATGTTAAATAATCGAATATTTGCAATGTTTTCTACATGAGCAATGTAGTACGGTTAATAATTAAAGAAAACTAATGTGCTTCTTTCTAAAAGTAAAAAATAAGAGTGCTCAGCAGCTTAAAAAAATTGAGCAGTATATTCTCTTCTGAAATCGCGTGGCCAATAGCTTACAGTATTAAAAAGGGTTGCTGTTACAAAACTCGGACTTCACATATAATTTTCAATGAATCTTACACAACACTTATCTTGCAACAAATGAAAGAATGTGAGAAATTATAAATTACAATATTAATTACTGCGTAGGGTCAGCAACGAATATTGTACACATTTTGACATCACTTTGCTTCCAAATGTGGAATCCAACAGATTTTTAAACTTAACCACCTATCTCAGTCAACTTATTTTCCTAATGATTGTCCATGTGATAATTTTAAATAATTAGATAATGCTCTGATTGGTCATTTTGTATCTAAACCTTATATTAACTTCATAAATTCAAGAGCATACAAACTCTTTACACACACCGACTAATGCCTGTTTTTTTTTATCAAGTTCTCTAAAGTAGCTATTGTAGTTGAAAAGTGAGTTCAGGTGACCAAATGTAAGAGTTAACTTGCTGATTAAACTGCGTGTAGATGAGTGCATTTCAAGCAAATATGAGACTTACTTCGGTAAATCAGCTGCTGGAGAAAAGACCTGTAAAACAAAAAAAAACGCTCAACGCCTGCTCATATGGTAGGTTGACAGAAAAATTGCCGAAAAAATTCAAAATGTAGCAATTAAAGAGGAGAATTACCAAAATCTTGATGGCGAAGTTGGTAATGCACTTCTTCGGCAAGAAACAAGTTCCAGGTTTAAATCCTGGTTGAAGTGAAACTTTTTTCTAATTGTTATGTATGATATTTTTTCTACAAATCTGTAGTTTCAACTGAAAAAATCGAGTTGCCTTACCAATCTCAAACTGGATGAGAAAGTTAATTAGTTCAATTACTCTTATTATTCGTTTGTTTTGAAAGTAACAAATTCATAATAAGTAAGTAAATGTTCATTACGACATTATATGAAAGCTACTCTGCTACTACATACAAGCTTTGAATTTTTCGAAACATGTACATAAAAAATATATTTCATTAAATAAATTTTCCTAACTATCTATTTATTTAATGTTTAATTAAGCCTAATAAATTGTTGCACAGAAAATAAAAATTTACATTAAAAATAAGCAATGAACTGTACGACAAAATGAAGTAATCGATTTTTTGATATTCGGCACGCTCATAGCAGAGTGGGTAAGGGCCTTGGCCAGTATGCAGAAGATCTGGGGCTCAAATCTCTGTAGAAAGTGCTTTTTTTTTAGAACTGGTTAACAGAAGAAGAATTTAAATTCATAAAATTTAAAATGTGTGGCGTGTGATTTCATGTGGCGTCATGTGGTGTAAAGGAAACCGGAAGTACGTCATGGGGGCGAGGTGAGGAGGGAGAGTCAAGCAAAATCCACTTCCGTTACACTTATTCTCAAGGTCAAAATCTGAGATCGTTGATTTACCCTCGTGCATAATGTGCCTATAAAAGTATAACTTCAAAAAAAAATCATTTAAAGGCTTAAAAAATAAAATTTCTTATCCTTGGTATCCAAAATCAATACACTACGCATTATACAAATAATTTCAATAAGAATTTGTAGTTTTTTGTCTTTTAAGTAATAACATAATTAAGAGAAGACGTTTGATCACAATAAAGCATCACAAGAGCATTCTTACTTTAACTAATAAAATATATTTAAGGAAGGCAAAATGAGTGGTCAACTGAGAGCATGAAAAAAATTTTATATTTTACTCCTAGAAGACTCAGCATTTAATTGGTAGTCGATAAACAGAAAGTTTACTAAATAGAGAAAAAGAAACTAAAAAAAATGGTTCCTAGTGGATTCAACACTATATATCAATTGAACGCTGTACATTTAGCTTACTCAATTTCAAAACAAATTAACGCTCAAGTTTGCTGTTCATGTTATCGAATAAACTGATGACTCAGAACGCATATAGGATTATCGTTATTACAATTGAAAATTAAAAGGAAAATAAGCCTGACGTGGTTTATATTTGACAAGAGATTTCACTTCACTTTTGACAAAATGTATGAAAAATAATGTTCCCGACTTTATTTTTACACTTAATTCATGCATAACGTGTAATTTAAAAGCTATGGTTTCACATGCACTTAATCCCAAGAGTAATTGTATCACTTAGTACCCTTTCGGATTTTCTTATGATAAAATTAAGGTCAAAATTAATTGAATTTCTATTTCCACCTCACTGCTCATTTTTTTTAAAGTCCTGCTCACAACAGTTACTAAATTTAAATACTGCGATCTTTTTCTAACAAGTTTGTACAAATGCGAGTCATTATTTAAAAATTTCAAAACAAATTTCGAAACACCAATTCCATGGATGAAACTGGCACAAAGAGTGAATGACAGGGCCGTTGGGTTCCACTTGGCTGAATTGACCAAACAACTGGGCACGTTACTTCCACAGTCCTAATTGATCAGACTAAATCGACAAACCGTAGCTGCTCAACAGTCCAACGAAAAAAAAAAACCACCATTCAAAACACGAGAGGGTAGGATATCGCCAGAGACACCCACGCATGGAAACACTGTCACGGAACCCAACAAGCCAATGCACACTGAAATACCATAAAATGCTTTCCTAACAATTAGAAGTCAATGCTCAGTCACTACTTGGTTAAGTAAATTAAGCAACCAGGGCTTTATGATATAGATCCAAATCGTCTAACGAAAAACTCGCTGATCTGGAGGGAAATATGACTTACTTTTCCTGCTTACTTTTTTGTCAAGTACTTACCTTACTTGTTTCATAAAAGTTACTAAATTATATAAAATAAAAATTGTTTGTTACTTAGATTTTTGTTCTTGATTAAAATATTTCAAAAATTAATCATTCAACTTAGTTAAAATAAGAAAGTAAGTTTTTATTAATAAATTGAGTACAAAGAAAAAAAACTCACTGTGTATTGCAAAGATCTTTACAACAGTTTATATTAATCGTTGGGACAAATAAATATTCTAGACCGCTAAATGGTTCCTGACAAATAAAAATTAAATTTATTGTTTTGTAGAACGGATCTGCAAGTTACATCTGTTACTTGAAAGATTGGACAAAGTATGGGATGGGATTTTAATTTAGTCATTTAGTACTTTACCTTTTTCATTTTCTTTTCTTTTTTTTTTTTTTTGATCCGATTGACTTTAAAAAATGTACTTTTTAGAGAAAACCAAAACTTTTGCTTACAGTTCTTGTTCAAGGTGTACTTAAATGATTATAAAAAATCGAATGTAGGTGTGCTTGGATGTCAAAAAATCAATGTATTAGAATTAATCAGATTTTTAGATGGCATTAAAAAATTTTAAATAGCTTTCATTGTATCAGTTTTGATAATTAAAATTACGTTTTTTTGCATGTTCTATATAATAAGCCTTGAATAATAGTATTTGACGAAAAAAATCAAATCCAAAAAGGATGTGTAACTATAATCGGTGTTTAAAATTAATAGTAACAAAATAGTGCATCTTATAGATCTTCATTTGACAACAAATAAGAATGAGATTAAAGTTGAGAAAAGATATTACAAAAATATTTTAAATCCAATGATACAATATCGTTTTAATTAAAATGAAATCATTTTAACGTCTCAAATAAGATTTTTTAATCTTACATTTAAAGAATGTGATTGTTATGTTTTTCTTTAACTCTTAGAAACCTAGTTATTCGAAAAAAAAATCTTGAACTTCTCATTTTTTTAACATCTTCAAAAAAGTACTTGTTATTTATTTTATAGTCTTGATCATAAAAATAACTTTCTTACAGATGTAAGGACTCTTACTGCATAATGTTATATTTTTCTGAATATATTAAAGCATAAAAGAAGGACACTTATGAGTAGATAGGCTTGATAGTGGAGGAAAATTGATAGCATAATTTCTAACAAATGTATCACCATACTTGACTCAGTCTCGATCAATTAACCGTTCACTCCTATTCTCTCATTTCATACTCGAAAAAGAACAGAAAACCACTTTTTTCGGTTATTCTTATAGCTATGGACAATTTTATCTACTTTTTGGCTTAGCATATTTTATATTATTCTTACACTTATACAAAAACATAAGCCTTGGCAGTTTCAATCGTTTTGAATGATAAATTTCTTACTCCAAGTAACCCTTGCTAAATTTATAAATTTATAGAATATTGATAAAATACATAAAATTAACTATGGTAGAAAAACCTAACGCACTGCTAAACAAAACATAATTGTATCTTAAATGTAACTGGCACCACAATGTAAGGAACAAATCCATCAAGGCAGGATGAAGATATGTAGGAAGATTACACCTTATCTGCGACAGAAGCAGCGTGTGTTTGTTGCAAAATAAGTCATGTTTCTTTCTTATCTATCGATCATCTAGCTATTTCTTTACTTTCATTCTTTTTATTACTTTCTTACTATCCTCTTTTTTTAAACTCCCCAACTATAAATGACGCAGATAAGATAGGTGCATGGATGCCTAGCATATGTGCTATTGTATGTAATCAAAGGCCATGATTCACACGTCCTCAGTGGTGTTAATGTCTTCATTTTTTCTTGATTTATTTGTTTATTTGATGTTCTTATCATGATAGAAGCACTCTATGTGACTGCTCCCAGTTAAAAAAAACCGTGATTAATGGCACCATGTCTCTATTTTCTTTATGAATAATTTGCGCTGGCTCTTTTATGTATCTACTTTTTTTTTACATCACTTTTATTTTATTAACGATATATATTATACATTATAAAATAATCTTACACAATACTTATAATATTAATGTTTTTTTTATATCATGATTAAGTATAAAAGAAAATTTTTTCTGACATAACGTGTACGTTGACATAAATAAAGTTAAGTTTCAAACGTTACAATTTTTTAGACTTATGATCAACACATACGTGTGAATTTGAAAATTTTTATATGGTTCTTATAAACAATGTTAAAACACTATACCGATAATAGCACCTTAAAAGTTCTTTGTAATATTGATGTATTATTTAAATTATAATGACATATTTAATAAGTTCTTACTATGAATAAATTTATAATTTCACATTATCGTAAGAACAGAAAATAATAAAATTTTTTGTGGGCCTCCTACGTGGCCATCACCACTACAAGCTTATTGCTTTCCCTTGCTGATAAGTAAAAAAGTACCCAGCGCAGCGTGGGTCCACATAAGGTTGTCTTTCAACTCAAGGCCTTTTGGCCTCATTTTAATCCTGCTTGAGCCTTATCCCGAGCCTCTTTAAGGGCTCTTCTAAACAGAGACAGCTTCTGCTGCCTGCTTCGTGCTTGTTTTCCGTTATTGGGCAAAGGAAGCACCGTGCTGGGCCTGGACATTTTTTTTTCCGGTGGTTTGAACTTCCACACCAGAAGCAAAGCTTTGTTCTGTTTTCTTCTCTACAGTTGCCTGAGATGTGTCCATATCCCAGGCATTTGTAACATCTTGTTACTTCAATTAATCTTCGTATTCCAATTTGCTTCCAAAATGCAGTAGCATTCTCTACACCTTTGGCTTTAATAAGTATGTCTCCTTTTTTTGTAGTGACAACACTTTGGACTGCCACTTTAGCCTTATCATGGTCAAAATTCACCTTCATGGTCTTTAGCACCGTTGCAAAGGTCTGTCCTTCAGCCATCTTCACTACTACTGTTGTTGTGGCGTCCACTCTTTTCTTCTGGCTTGTTTTGTAATTCAGTGGAATTTCTTTCTGTTTGCCACTGCCTGTTTTCTTTTTCTTTGAAGACATAGCCTGCTGGCGTTTCTCAGGGCTGTCCGATGGGCTCCTGTTTCTCTTACTTTGTTTTATTGCCTTTAAGGCAGTGTTCAGGGCTCGTTTCTGAACATGCCGTCGGAAACTATCTCACCTTTTTTCCCTCCACTGCAGGAATTTAAATGACGACTTCCAAGCGTTCGTATACGAATCTTCTTTAACAAGACAGCCTTTTCTTAGCACTTCTGCCTTTTAAAGATGCTTAAGCGCCGCTTTGAGTCCATTTTTAACAGCGTTCACTGTGTTGCCGTACTTATCATTAATCAGTTGTAGCGTCTCTGTAATGTCATTCGTTGCTGATTGGACTTTATCAGCAACTTGCTGTCGCCTTACTCCGAGCCTAGTAACACTCTCTTCTAAAAAACCAAGCTTTTTCTGGGTCTGGTGGCTAAATACCGACACGTTGCTAACCTCGGTGTCGTTAGTGCCTATACTCGACAGGCTTTCTCTTCGTCCTTTGTCTGTAAGAAAAGGCCATGGAACATTAAGCAGTCCCTGTTGGCCATGAGACACGTCTTTGTGGCCCCCCCTGGAATCCGTGGGGCCTGCGTCAGTCACCCAGGCTTTCACTAGATCGGAACTGCCAGCGGATTCCCTCAGAGAGGTTTCCGCCTGGGGTACTTGTTTTGCATCGACGTTTTCATATTGGCATCTTTTTTGATATCGTACTGATCCGCAAAGGCTAGCACTACCCTTTTTTTCTAGAAATAAGTATTTGGAAAGGGTTAAAACCAGGGCAGCAGCCCTCTCTGTTACCAGAGAAAACCGCTACTTGCTCGGACCGGCTGGGAGTTGCCACTCTCCCTCAGTCCCACCCACGGAGACTGCCCTGGCATTGAGTAACAAGTGTAAGAAGGGTGTTCGTGTGTAATTTAAGTATTTGTCGGTGCACAGCGTTTATCCCAGCGAGACGAGTGGCAGGTGTACAGTCCCGAGACCGCGCAGACAACCCAACAAAACAGGCTGGCATAAGGTACTAAGGTGCCACCATATAGCCTTTTCAGTGGTAGTAAGCCTAGATCAGTCGGCCCACCACGTCTGGTTTTCTTATGAGGCGTACAGCCATATCACATTTGGTTACCCAGACTAACCTGGGTCTCATCGTCGGGCCTTACCCGCCGCCAGGCCTCCAATGCAAGCCCGGAAAAGGAACTGCCACATGCAACCTAGAACAATCCGTAAGTGTCCCTGTGTTTGTTTAGTGAGAGTGTGTGATGCATGTATTTGAGAATAATGTTTTAACCGCTGGTTACTTCTATACACGACGGGTGCTAGTTGTTGTTGGCCCGCATCAAGCAATGGAGTGCCACAAGTGGCGCAGCATGGGTCCACGTTAATTCACCGTTCTACTTAAGGCCTTTCTGCCTTACTTGCGTCCTGCTTAAGCCTTTTCTTAGCCACTTCTAACACTTTTTTAGGTAATGGGCAACTTTTACTGCTGGCTTCGTGCTTGTTTTCTGACGTTTGACAGATAAAACACCGTGTTTTGCCCAAATACTCTTTCTTCTGGAGGTTGCAACTTTTACACCAGAAGCAAAGCTTGGACCTACTTCTTTCTTTACAGTTGCCTGAGACATGTCTATATTTTAGGCATTAGTAATATCTTGTTACTTCAATGGTTTGTTAAATTAGGCAGCTTACGATGCTGGCTGTTAATTTGCCTTCACTCTTTGCTTGTCAAGCAGTTGCTTCATCTACCGTTATCAACGGCAGCCTCTGTCATCTAATATTCAGTTTTAAGAGAGCTACCTTGGACTTCTTGCTATTGAGTCCAAAAGTCTTGACAGAAGCATCTTTAACTTCGTATTCCTCGACAATAGCGTCCAGGTCTCGGATCTCTAGTGTCACTTTTGTGTGCTTATTTTGACAGGTCCCTGTCTGGCTACCAACTCTTCAATTTGCTGTTAGAATGCAATGGTATTCTTTACACTTTTGGCTTTTATTAGTATGTCTGCTTTTTTTGTGGTGACAATAGTTTTAGTTGCGGCATTAGCATTGTCAGGGTCAAAGTTCGCCTTTATTGACTTTATTTAGCACATTAACAAAGTTCTGCCCTTTAATCATCTTTAGCAGTACTGTTGTCGTCGTATTTTTTCTCTTCTTCTGGTTACTTTTGTCGATTAGGAGAACCTCGTCTGGTCTGTTTTCTTTCTCTTAGACAACATGGCTTGTTGGCGTTTTTCAGGGCTGTCTGGTGGGCTCCTGTTTCGTTTAACTTGCTCTATCTTCTTAAGGGCAGTGTTAAGGATTCTTTTCTAAACATGCAGTCGAAGATTATCTCTCCTTTGTTCTGTGCAGTGCAGAGATTTAAGACACTATTTTGAACTTCTTGTTACACTTTTTTCTTTAAAAGGACGCTTTTCTAGTCGACTCAGCTGCTTCCAAGTGTTTAAGCGCAGCTTTTAGACCATTTTTCACGGTGTTTGCTGTGTTTACAAACTTTTTATTCATTGCATTAACCGTCTCTTTAATCCCTCTTATTGCAAATTCAACCAACTCAATCTCTTGCATTTTTCTCACTTTTATCACAACTTCCTTACTTTCTAGTAAGGTGAGCTTATCTTGCGTCTGGTTGTTGAGAACAGTCACCTTACTACTCTCGTTGACGTTACTGCCTATGTCCAAAAAGCTTCCTGTTGTCCGGTAAAACCCAGCAATCCCCTTTTTTACAAAAATGAGTGTATAGAAAGGATGGATCCCAGCGCAAAAGTCCACTTCGTTACTGAATATAGGCGCTACTTGCTCAAACCTGCTGGCAGTCACCACTCTTTCTCAGCCCCACCCACAGAGAATGTCCTAGCGTTGTGTAGCGAGTGCGTGGCAGTGGTGTATGTGTGTAGTGTATGTTTATGTTGGTACACTACAGTCATTCCAGCTAGATGGGCATCAGGCATACCATCCAAACAACGTGCACAGACAACCCGAAAAAAAGAGCTGTTGTATAAAGGAACTTAAAGTGCCCATACGTAGCCTCCTTAGTTGTAGTTAGCCCAGATTAGTCAGCTCACCTCATCTTTTTTGTTTAAGAGGTGTGCAACCATATCAAATGCAATTACTCAGACTTACCCAGACTGACCTAAGCCTTATCGTCTGGCTCACCCACCGCCAGGCCCCCCACACCAGCCAGGGAGAAACCCTGCCACACGCAAACTAAAACAACAAGTAAGTATACTTGTGTTTTTTTAGTACGAGTGTAATGCGTGTATTTGAGAAGAATGTTATAATCACCACTGGATTCTATACAAAATAGGGTGGCAAGTAGTTATGACCTGTCAAGGATCCCACCATACTAAAACAGCAGGCTCATTCTTCGTGGCTTAGGCAGGAGGTCAGCCCTTGCTGGCCCTCCAAGTCGGCTGGTTTTCATTCAGGGATCAAGACAACTCCCTTTAAGCTCTAGTCCCTACACGCATACACCACTCATACTTTCATTCATCTTTGAGGGTTCCCATTTTTTTGTTTTTTCTTTGTTTTTGAGCAAACCCAGTCCTCACATATTTAGACGAATGATCGCCTATTTAATAGTAAAAGTAGAAGTAGTAGTTTTTTTTAGTGGAGGGAAGGGAAATGCATTAAGGCATACCACAGGGACAGCAGTAGTATGGGACTTGGTAGATTTTTTTTATTAGACCACCCAATCCCACTCAACCCCCCCCCTGCCGCGTGGCTTTGGTTCCACCAAAAAACCGCGTTAGCCTTACTTCAGGGTGGAGCCACCAGGGAAACCATCGCGTCTCAGAGTATTAACGAGCTAACTCGCCACCGTTTGCTAGAAGTGCCAATCCTCTCGAGTCCTGAAAAGGACTTAAAATCTCTGAAGATTGGTACCCGTTCTTTAGCGCTACAACATTTAATGCTTTCCTATTCTGCTGCTTAAAAGGCAGCCTCAGCGTCTGGCGTGGCGGCTTTCTTTTCTTCCTTCTTGCGACGGACCTCTGACCCAATGTAACCGTCCACCACCCTCCATCACTCTTCGGTACGAAGCATCTCGGAAATGAGGTTTTCGGGAGTGAGGGTCACGCCAAGCTTGTCCACCAGTTGCTGACACTCAGGGTATCATCTCACGCACACGAGAAACGTGTGTTTTACGGTATCATCCACCGTGGGGCAGTACCAACATCTTGGGAATGCTTTCACAGCCATGCAATGGAAATAGGTATCGAACTGATCAGGCCCAGAGAGGAACTGAGTGAGGTAATAATTAACCTCTTCATGCCCTCTCTCCAGCCATGGTCGCAGGTCCAGGATAAGCTGGTGCGTTCATCTATCCACACGAGCCTGATCCCACTCCTGTTGCCACGTCGTCAACGTTTCCGCCTGCATGTCGCCATCACTTTTGTCACCAGAGCCTAGGAATTCACTTTGCCGCTCCAGTGCAAGCAACACGACGGAAATCATTCATGCTATCACCATAACAGCAGCAGAGAAAAGCGATTCTTAGAGATCTAATGCACTGCCTTGAAATGAGACACTCTCGGACGTCCTGTCTTTCAACCGCATTAGCCCACACCTCCACACCGTACAGCAGTATCGAGTTGTAAGCCGATGCTAGAAGCCGTCTTCTGGCCTCTTGCGGGCCCGCAACGTTCAGCATTAACCATGTTAGCGCTCCCGCAACCTTGGCAGCTTTGTCGGCTGCTCTCTTGATGTACTTCCAGACGGTGAACCACGAGTTGACCCACTCCCCCAGGTAGCGTACAACCAGGCTTGCGCAGATTGCCTCACCCGTAACGCTCAGGCGAAAGTCCTCCCTAAATCACCTTTGCCTGGTAAGGACGAACATCTCCGTCTTGTCAGTTGCAAGTATGAGAACCGTGATCCCGCAGCCATTCCGACACTACCGCGACCACCCATGGAATTTAGCGCTCGGCCTCCTTTCGGGATCTCGCTGTGACGTGAAGTGCTATGTCATCAGCAAAACCTGTCTGCTTGGCCCCTGGAGGCATTTTGAGGCCCAGAAGTCCATCGTGAACTAGGTTCAATAAGTCAGGGTTAAGGGTGGAACCCTGTGCAACTCCCAACGTCAGGCACCTCTCTCTTAGTCCAGCCTTCGTGTCGTACCAGAAATAGCTATCCAGTATCTTTCTCGGGTATTTCAGTAAATTCTGGCGCCTTAAAGCGCTTCTTGTCTTATGTGAAGGTTTTCACGCCCCCCTCACCGACTTGAGGACCTCAGCCACAGCCATGACTGTCGATCGTCCCACTCGAAACCCGTACTGATTGTCCGAGAGACTGATTTTTCCTCTTAGACGAGTTTGTATCAGCCTCTCAAGCATTTTCCCGGCATTATCCAGCATGCACAAGGATCGGAGCGACAACGGGACCAAGGGGGGTGATTTTTCTGTGTCCAGAAGGACAAGCCTTTAAATCTCCCACCGTTCGCTGAACAGCCCGTTGTGCAAAGACGCATTCAACACGTCCAGCAACACTTGTGGTTTTTCCGCAGCTATGACCTTAAGAACTTTAGCCGACATCCCATCTGGACCCAGGGCCTTGAGGCTCGACGTCTCTAATACCATCAACCTCAATTTCACGAGGGTAAAGAGAGGCACCTCGCCCACACTCATCACCTCCCGCCTCCTCTCTGGATACTCCAAGAAGAGACAAGAAACCACCCTCTCCAAGAAAGAAGGCTCCATCAACGCCACCAGGTCCGAGCCGCGCAGTCTTTTTAGCGTGATTCGGTAGCCCAGGCAGTTTATCTATATCAGCGATGAGCTCGCGCCAGCATTGGTTCTTGCTCACCTTGATTTCACGCAACAAGATACTTTTTGCTTTCCTGTACGCACCAATAGCCACCTCCGCATCTTTGTGATTTAGCAAGCATCACCATAAGCTTGATGATTTTCCTTGCTGATAGGTTAAAGTACCCAGCGCAGGGTGGGTCCACATTAGCCTCCCTTCCAACTCAAGGCCTCTTTGCCTTATTTTGGTCCCGATTGGGCCTTTCTCCTGGCTTCTTTTAGCGCTCTCTTAAATAAAGGAAAGCTCCCATTGCCTACTTCGAGCTTGTTGTCTGTCGTTGGAGAAATAAAGCAACGTGCTGGGACTACACTCTTTTTTTTGGTGGTTTGAGTTTCCGCACCGTAAGCAAAGCTTGGATCTGTTTTCTTTTTTATAGTTGCCTGAGACGGGCTCATATCTCAGGCATTTGCAACATCTTGTTACTGAAACTCTTCTTCAGATTCGGCAGCTAATAAAGCGTAGCTTTTCTGACGTTGGACAGAGAAAACACCGTGCTGGGCCCAAATACTCTTTCTTCTGATGGTTGCAGCTTCCACACCGGAAGCAAAGCTTGGACCTACTTCTTTCTTTACAGTTGCCTGAGACATGCCTATATTTTAGACATTGGTAACATCTTGTTACTTCAATTTTTTGTTGAATTAGGCAGCTTACGAAGCTGACTCGTAACCTGCCTTCCTCCTCTGCTTGTCTGGCAGTTGCTTCGTCCACCATTATCAACGCCAGCCTCTATCTCCTGGCATTGGATTTCAAGAGAGCTACTACTGGCTTCTGGCTCTTAAGTCCAAAATTCTTAGCAAAAGCCTCCGTCACCTCATTTTCCTCTTCAATAGCATATAGGTCCTGAACCTCAAGTGACACTTTTTTGTAGCTCTTATTAACAGTACCCTGTCCAGCTAATGACTTTTCAATTAACTGTGAGAATGCAATAGCATCCTCTACACCTTTAGCCTTTATAAGTATGTCTTCTTTTTTATAGTGACAATACTTTGGACCGCCACATTAGCCTTATCAGAATCAAAGTTTTCCTTCATTGTCTTCAGCACCTTTGCAAAGGTCTGTCCTTCGGCCATCCTTATTACTACTGTTGTTGTCACGTCCACTTTTTTCTTCTGGCTTGTTTTGTTATTCAGAAAAATCTCTTCTTGTTTACCACTGCTGGTTTTCTTTTTTTTTTTAAGACGTGTGTTGCTGGCGTTTCTCAGGGCTGTCCGATGTGCTCCTATTTTTTTTTACCTCGTCTTATTCCCTTTAGGGTGATGTTCAGAGTTTTTTTCTGTACATGCCGTCGAAAATTATCTCTACTTCATTCCCTCTACTTTAGGGATTTAAATGACGCCTTTCCAAAATTTAAAAACGCTTTTACTTTATAAAAAAAGCTTCTTCTTATCACTTCTGCCTTTTCCAGGTGTTTAAGCGCAGCTTTGAGCCCATTTTTAACAGCGTTAGCTGTGTTTCTATACTTGTCATTGAGTGCTTTTAGTGTCTCTGTAAGCTTTTTTGTTGCTGATTAGACTATATCAGTAACTTGTTATCGCTTTACTCTAACCTAAGCACCATTTTATTCTCAGGAAGCAAGCTCCTCCTGGTACTGGTGGCTAAATACTTAGCCATTGCTGTCCTTGGTGTCGTTGTTGCCTATGCTCGACAAGCTTCCTCTTTGTCCTGTGTCTCTGAGAAAAGGCCGTAGAACATTAGGCAGTCCCTGTTAGGCATGTGATACGTCTTTGTGAGCCCCTCAAAATCCGTGGGACCTGCAACAGTCACCCAGGCTTCCACCAGATCGGAACTTCCGATGGATTTCCTCAGAGACGTTACTGCCTGGTGTATAAGTTTTGCATCGACATTTTTTATGTTGGCATCTTTTTAAATGTCGTACTGACTTTCAAAGGCCAGCACTACCCTTCTTTTTTAAAATGAATATTTAGAAAGGGTTAAAACCAGGCAGCAGCCCTCTCTGTAACCAGAGAGAACCGCTACTTACTCGGACTTGCCAGGAGTCACCACTCTCCCTCAGTCCTAGCTGTGGTGACTTAAAGCCATATTAGATGTGATTCCCCAGACTTACCTGGTTCTCATCGTTTGGCTTTATTCACCGCCAGGCCTCGAATGCAAGCCCAGGAAAGGCCCCACCACCCACAACCTGGGACAATCCGTAAGTATACCTGTGTTTGCTTAGCGGGAGTATGATGCATATATCTAAAAAGAATGTTTTAACCACCGCAGGTGGTAGCAATATGGCAGCCAGTATATACAAAAATATGAATGATTTCTATTATTTTTGTTATAATCAGATTCCTTTTGTCTTCATTACTTGGAAAAAATAATAGACTCAGTGACCATAAAACGTAGAATAAGTCAAGTTTTCCTATAATTTTTAAAATAATAAGTGGCGGTCAATACGAAAGGGCCAATAGTCGATATTTTCACACCACCCATTACATGAGTATCAAATAAGGGGGTTTGAAGAGTATAATACATTAAATTTGTACCATTATTCAAATTTTAAAATGGCTGATTATACAAAATGGTGAAGTATTTATACTTTTTAAGCTCTCCAAATATGGATATCGAATAAAGGGGCTTAAGACGTAAAATACATTAAACTTTTGTGGCCCCTTTTTAAATTCTCATAATAGTGGTCGACACAAGATGGTGAATTTTTTATGATATTCAAACTCCTTTAACATGGGTATTAAGTAATAGTATATAATAATAAATATTCTTTGAAATGTGTGCAAGCATTCGAAACTTAAAATGGTGATCAATATAAAATCGCAGATCATTAATTTTACTACAACTCACTGGACATGGATATTAAATAAAAGTGTATGTCAAGTATCATAAAGTAGGCTGTTTTAAAACTTTTTAAATTGAAAATGATGTTAAATGCAAAGTAGCAAAGTAGTAAAATGGAATCTTAGAGAGATGAAATTACAAAAATATGTTCGAATTCTTAATTTAAGTCTTTGTATAATAAGTTAAAAATTGTTGTATGTCTATTAAAACGCTTACCAAATTCAATGTATGTAATTGCTCTTTATGAGTACATTTTATTTACTTTTTTTGCAGAAAACAATTAGTTACTCAAAATTGATTAATAAATTTTGGTAATACTAACTGAAAAATTGTTAATTTATCATATTTTTATATGTTTTCCTCTTGCAGTTATTACAGCTATTATGTGTATAAAATTCAAAAATATTAATTATGCTGATTGTCTACATGAATCACTGATTCAGCTTTCGAATAGAATTGGAAAAAGAGATTCTAAAGCTTTACAAAACTGTTCATGGCATTTAGTATAAGCTTGATTATTTTTATTTTATCACTAATACTTACTTTAATGTTATCAAAAATAAAAAAAAATCTTGTTTCTTAATAGTCATTTTATAATCGCTAGTAGAGTTTAAAACGGTATGTACATAAATTTGTCAAATATAATATTACGAATGTTTTCATGAATATATTAAATCAAGAACAAAGAGCTTTAATAAACGCATAAGATCAACATTCTAATTGACTTATAAACTTGGATCTTCTGACGAATTACTCTAAAACTTTCTAAATCGAAAATGATGGTTGATGCAAAGTAGAATAGTAGTAGAATAGAATCTTAGAGATATGAAATTGCAAGAATATGTTTGAATTGTTAATTTAGGTCTGTGTAGAATAAGTTAATAATTTTTTTGTGTCTATCAAAACGCTTACCATGCACTTAATCGTATAACAATTTAGGGAGTAAAATATGGGACAAATATTTACGATGATTACTTTGAATTAATTAGAAATTAATTCATGTTTTACAATTCATCATTATGAGATTAATCTTTTTTAATAATCATTGTTCAGACAATAATCAGAATTATAAGCAAATAATTTTTTTATGAGCAGCTCTGTAGACTAGCAGATCTATTAAAACAAGATCTAGAACATCATTGCACATAATAGTCAGGAGCACGCATAATACTGCATTGTAGATATGTGAACGATGTGGTTTTTTTAGCACCACTTTAAATGATAGATTATATTCATTAATAATTAAACATCTACAATAGTTTATTTCAGTTTACCATAGAACTTCTCAGTACATGAGATCTTTTATTAAATTCGCAAAAAAAAATACCTGCTACACAATCAACTTTCTAAAGTTATATCTAATCTGAAACTCCCATGACAATTTATTTTTTGATTGGCATACAATTCCTACCAGTTAGAGACAATTTAATAATTACTTATCTTTCTGCCATATCCACCAAAAACAGGTCTTAGTAACAAGTTAAAAGACAAATCTTGAAAGCCTTTTTTTTCTCAGTTCTGTGAAAAAAAAATATGAGACTCAATATTTATTCTGCTAGCCAATAATTTTTTTTTATTATTTATTTGCAAGTCTATTACAAAAAAAGCAGCTTAAATCCCTGACCATAACGCTACTACATCGGTACACATAAATACTAGTAACACAGACTTGAGCTCCAACTATATCGTTCTAACCTTTAATAAAATTGAAAAAAAAAAATAGTTTTAGATAATGTTTTTTAAATAATAATAAAATCCATTGTTATATATCTCTAAGCAACAAGTGAGTTAATGTGTTGGGAAATACCAAATTTCAATATAAAATATGCTATGGTAGTTGCGATTGCAAGGATACCGGATTAACTGAAACAAGGTTGGAAAAAAATCTAGCGGAACGTATGGGCAGTAAAAATTTTAGATTCAGAACCTAATTATCACTGACGTTTGATTTTAGGAATGGCGCATATTATTTACAGCAATAACACATTGAATAAGCCAACAGATACACAAAAACAACAAAAAAATAAATATTTTTCAACATTACTTACGAAAACATTCACAATAAAATACACATCTTGCACCGTAGACAAAGTGACATAAAAAAAAAAACGAATCCTCGATCTTATTAAACAGGGCTATTAACATAAATAATCCAAAAATATCTCTCATGAACGTGGAAAGTAGATGTAAAAAATATTGTAATTAGAACATATCTAAAATAGCTAGTAAATTTATCAAGTAAGTAACATATTTATTTTCTGTAATTTTTTTATTAAATTTAGAAGATTGTATGCAAACGTAATTTTTATGTATTCACTAAACATAAATAAAAATAAAAACAAGTTGGATTATATTATTGATAAAAGTGGAAGTGATAGTGAAAATGGATGTAACAGTGACAGTAGTAACTTTATGACCGATCAAAGCAATGAAAGTGATTCATCAGAAGATCCAAGTTTAAAAGTCAATTATAATATTTATCTTATGCGTTAATTAAAGCTCTTTGTTCTTGATTTAATATATTTATGAAAATATTTCTAATATTATATTTGACAAATTTATGTACATATCGTTTTAAACTCTACTAGCGCTTATGAAATGACTATAAAGAAACAACTTTTATTTTTTTTTTTGATAACATTAAAGTAAGTATTAGTGATAGAATAAAAATAATCGAGCTAATACTAAATGCCATGAACAGTTTTGTAAAGCTTCAGAATCTCTTTTTCCAATTCTATTCGAAAGCTAAATCACTAATTCATGTAGACAATCAGCATTGTTAATATTTTTAAATTTTATACACATAATTGCTGTAATAACTGCAAGAGGAAAACGTGTAAAAATGTGATAAATTAACAATTTTTCAGTTAGTATAACCAAAATTTAATAATTCATTTCAAGTAACTAATTGTTACCTGCAAAAAAAGTAAATAAAATGTACTCATAAAGAGCAATTACATACATTGAATTTGGTAAGCGTTTTAATAGACATACAACAATTTTTAACTTATTATACAACGACTTAAATTAAGAATTCCAACATATTTTTGTAATTTCATCTCTCTAAGATTCCATTTTACTACTTTGCTACTTTGCATTTAACATCATTTTCAATTTAAAAAGTTTTAAGACAGCCTACTTTACGATACTTGGTATACACTTTTATTTATTATCTATGTCAAGTGAGTTGTAGTAAAAATAATGATCTGTCATTTTATATTAACCACCATTTTAAGTTTCGAATGCTTTCACATATTACAAAGAATATTTATTATTAAATACTATTATTTAATAACCATATTAAAGGGGTTTGAATATCATAAAAAATTCACTATCTTGCGTCGACCACTATTATGAGAATTTAAAAGGGGCCACAAAAGTTGAATGTATTCTATGTCTTAAACCCTTTTATTTGGTATCCATATTTCGAGGACTGGAAAAATAATAATACTTCACTATTTTGTATAATCAGCCATTTTAAAACTTAAAGAATGGTACAAATTTAAATATATTATACTCTCTAAACCTCCTTATTTGATACCCATATAACGGGTTTTTTAAAAATATCAATATTTGGCCATTTCATATTGACCGCCATTTTTTATTTTTAATATTATAGGAAACCTTGGCTTATTCTACATTTTAAGGTCGCTGAGAACATTATTATTTCCAAGTAGTTAAGACGAAAAAAATCTGGTTATAACAGAAATAATGAGAATTATTTATTTTTTCGTATATACTGGCTGCCATATTGTTACCACCATTTTGAATCATAGAGAATTCATAAAAGTTTGATTTCTGGCAAAACCAAACATTTAGGTACCATATAAGTATATTTCTGGTAAAAATTATAAGTTTTATGGCACTTTGGGGGATTTTTATTGCCCTCCCAGTACCGTATCAAAATTTTAGACCAACTTTCCCTTAATCTATGATTCAAAACCTTGAAAATAAAAAGAAGACATTATTATACATTTTTATGTCAGGGGCTATCTTATTTTAGAACAATTTTCTCATTTCGTCGCACTGTGCGCCACTTGCTTCAATTCACGACGGGTACTAGTTTTTGTTCGCCCGCATCAAGCGTTGAGGCGCCACCTACGGCGGCAGCAGACAGTAAAAAATAAGGAGCACAAGCAGGGTCAGCCCATACAATTCTATCGATGAAGAGAGAGGGCACAAGTCTCCTGTCCACACAGCTACAGATACATACGCCAACGTCGCACACGCCTTCCAATCGACGCTTATGACCACCACCACAGAGAGCTACCCCAACTGCCCGTCGTCACCTCTTATCTTAAGAAGATGCCCCTATCTGCAACATAGAAAAGCGCCCGGTATGGAAAAACTAGCAAAACTCCACCTAGGAGTAGTAGTAGTAGTAGTAGTAGTAGTAGTAGTAGTAGTAGTAGTAGTTTTTTTTTTTTTTTTTTTTTGCGAAGGGAGGGAAAATGCATTAAGGCATACCGCTGGGACAGCGGTAGTGTGGGACTTGGTGGATTTTTTTAATTAGACCACCCATACCCACTAAAACCCCCCCCCCCCATGCCGAGTGGCTTTTGATCCATCCCGGAACCGCGTTAGCATTACTTTAGGTTGGAGCCACCAGGGAGACCATCGTGTCTCACAGCATTAACGAGCTAACTCGCCACCATTTGCTAGAGGTGCTGATGCTCTCGAGTCCTGAAAAGGACTTGGGGTCCCTGAGGACCAGCACCTTGTCTAGCACTTCATAGTAGGCCGCCTACTCAGCCAGCACCACTATGAGCTTAATGCTTTCCCTTGCTGATAGGTAAAAAGTACCCAGCGCAGCGTGGGTCCACATAAGCCTGTCTTTCAACTCAAGGTCTTTTTGCCTTATTTTGATCCTGCTTGGGCCTTATCCCTGGCCTCTTTCAGGGCTCTTCTGAATAAAGGGCAGCTTCCACTGCCTGCTTCGTGCTTGTTGTCCGTTGTTGGGCAAAGGAAGCACCGTGCTGGGCCTGGACACTCTTTCTTCCGGTGGTTTGAGCTTCCACACCAGAAGCACAGCTTTGATCTGTTTTCGCTCTCACAGTTGCCCGAGACGTGTCCATATCCCAGGCATTTGAAATATCTTGTTACTTCGATTCTTCTTCGAATTCAACAGCTTACAAAGCCAACTCGCGTTGCAGCGTCTCTGTAATGTCATTCGTTGCTGATTGGACTTTATCAGCAACCTACTGTCGCTTTACTTCGAGCCTAGTGACACTTTCTTCTAAAGAGGCAAGCTCTTCCTGGGTCTGGTGGCTAAATACTGACACGTTGCTAACCTCGGTGTCGTTAGTGCCTATACTCGACAGGCTTCCTCATCGTTCTTTGTCTGTAAGGAAAGGCCATGGAACATTAAGCAGTCCCTGTTGGCCATGAGACACGTCTTTGTGCCCCCTCCCCCCCCAGAATCCGTGGGGCCTGCGTCAGTCACCCAGGCTTTCACCGGATTGGAACTGCCGGCGGATTTCCTCATAGAGGTACTCGACTGGGGTACTTGTTTTGCATCGACGTTTTTTATATCGGCATCTTTTTTAATGTCGTACTGACCCACGAAGGCCAGCACTACCTTTTTTTTCTGGAAATAAGTATTTGGAATGGGTTAAAACCAGGGCAGCAGCCCTCTTTGTTACCAGAGAAAACCGCTACTTGCTCGGGCCGGCCGGGAGTCGCCACTCTTCTTCAGTCCCACCCACGGAGACTGCCCTGGCGTTAAGTAATAAGTGTAAGAATGGGGTTTTTGTGTAATGTATGTATTTGTTGGTAGACAACGGTCATCTTATCGAGACGAGCGGCAGGTGTACAGTCCCGAGATTGCGCAGACAACCCAACAAAACGGGCTGGCATACGGCACTAAGGTGCCGCTATATAGCCTCCTCAGTGGTAGTAAGCCTAGATTAGTCGGCTCACAACGTCTTTTTTGTTTATGAGTAGCAGTAGTAGTAGTAGTTGTAGTAGCAGTAGTAGTAGTTGTAGTTGTAGTAGTAGTAGTAGAAGTAGTAGTTGTTGTAGTAGTAGTAGTAGTTGTAGTTGTAGTTGTAGTAGTAGAAGTATTATAAATAATTATAATTAGAATAATTCTAATTTTAGAATAATGATAATAATAATAATAAAATACTGCACCTGTCATGAGCTTACATTATAAGATTCACGGATGATTTTGACTAATTATCATGTTGTGAAGATAAATCAGAATTCTTAGAAGAATTGTAATCAAGTAGCTTTTTACTGCTAGTTGTTGGAGAAGAAGTCGGCTCATGGTGCCCTGGGGAATTGGAAATTCCGTTACCAGTGTTTGAGGCAGGAGTACAGATTCTTTCTTGACATCTTTGGGTCAGAAAAATTGGAAGGGTTGTTTTCTTTCGTATTCCTTTACATTTGAAAAAGTAATAAGACTTAACTCAACAAAGAACTAGACTATTGCAATATTTTTATGAAGTTATCGATGCTATTCAGAAGGGTTACTTGGTGGTAAATTATGAGCCCTGCAATCATGAATGGTAAATATCTGATAATTCTATGAAAGTTAATAAGATTGCATTACTATTGTTACTTGCTAATCAGTGTTGTGTGTACAGATTTCTTAGAATTATATGTGACATTTTTGGGATTTATTATTATTTTTGCTTGATCTATTTGTATTAACTTTAAGTTATTCTAATATTCAGCGATATGTCATTTTATCTTATTCTAAAGCTATAAAAGTATTCAATATTACAATTAAGTACCATTGTTTCTCGTAAATCTTTTGCTTCTAGAGTTATTTTGTTTTTATGGATTGAAAAGTATTTTATTTGCTTTTTATTTCCAGGCAGCCTAGGTCAGCATGAATGTGCATGAGTCATAGTTAGTTATCGTGCTGCAGCTACGAGTCAACTTGCAGGTGATTCACTTTCTTTCAGATGCACGTTGGTCCTTGTTTAAAATGTTTTAAAATCGACGTGTAAAATTTTGAAGGTATAAGCCGGACAAAAAAATTATTAGTAATCGTAGTTTACTGGCATTACAAAATGTTCTGCGTCTGTTTTTTAATGCCCTAAATCTTATTTATTTAGATTATTAAAAGTCTCTTTTTTTCTATGATTTCTTAATAGTCAGTGCACAAGGACACGATCAGTAAGAGCTTATCTAGAAATGAGAATGAAAACTCCTAAAATGTCGGATATTGGTTAGAGCAACGCTTTATTGGTCTTAACGCCAACCTTATTAGGCTCACTTTATTAACAGATAAAACAAAATTTCCGTAAATTACACTGTTGGTCTACTGTTTACAAATGCTTACATCAATCCAATAACGAATTATGTGTCAGAAATTAAACATGAAATTTAAGTATAAATAATTTTAAAAAATTAAATGGTTCTTTACGTCTATATTGTTATGACAATCGTTACTGAATGTTGGTCAACTTGAACGAATGACTTGAATGTCAAATATGTACGTGCTTACGTAAATAATTATAAACTATAAATGTACGCTTTTCACAAATACAGATAACATATGTACATATTGGCAATATAAAATGAAGAGAAATTACCTATAAAATCCCTATATATTGTCACGGACGTGGCTTGGTTCAGTTAAGCCAGGGCCCGTGTGTTGGCACATCGGCGTACAACTGACGACACTATAAAGTGCATCTAAGAGTGCAATTCGTATAGTCACGCCTGATGGCAGTCGTGGCTGAGTAATTAGCGTGAAGTTTCATGAATCCTTGGTTGATGGGTTCGAGCCCCTGCTCTACCTTTTTGGCGGAGCATTTTTCTAAAATAATTTGGCCTTTTTAATCTACTTATTTAATTAATCAGAATGACTTCCACCTTTAGTGTTTGTGAAAGAAATTGAAAATAAAGGTTTGTAAGGAATAGAAATTTTTATTTAAACACGTAAATTACTATTTACTAAATTGTTATTATTATATTAGTACTTGCGATTTGATAAGGTATTTTCTTGATGTATTTTTGTATAAAAAGTTTAGTATAGTCATTATAACGTAACATTCTTTTCGTCATGAGAATATTCTTCCTGTAGTAGGATTTATGAGACAAAAAAAAAGCTCAATTAACCAAACTGTATACTACTTTAACTCTTACAAATCGGGGGAGGTTTAAATTAAAATTAATTATTCTATTGGATGAAATTGGCTGAGCGTACCAATTTATAGTTATTTCCAAGTTTTTTATGTTTAATAGTAATGTCTAAGAATTTTATAAAATTGTTTTTGTCTACTTTACAAGTAAATTTGAAGTGATTCTCCTGTCGCTTAACAATCTCTAAAAATAACTGTGCCTAATCTTTATGTACATATATAAGATTGTTCCCAACGTATCTTTTATAAATAAAGGAAACAGAATAACGACTTTCTCTTAATAAATGCAGGGTTTCTGTTTAAAGATCTCCTCAAACTAAATCAGTGAATAATGGAGAGATAGGAAAACTCATTGTGCTGCCAAAAATCTGTTTATAAAATTCCTTACAAGAAGTGAGATAAAGATTATTAAATAAAAATTTTGTACATTTTATGAAGTCATGAAAGAGAATTTTCGATAATCTGTGGATTTGCATGTATCTTTTTCTTAACTATGGTATTCATGACTGATTTTAACAAAATGCTGATAAATAGAGAAAACCATCTAAAGAAATGAAAATATAACTTGACGGCATTTTAAGATTTTCAATGTGCTTTATAAGTTTGATGATTTTATCTATATACAAACACTTTCAAAAGAGAATTACAGAGAATTGAGGCGAATGTGTGTGTAGGAGAATTGATCGATGGAACACTAGGTCTAAATGAAGGAGAAGGCTTATAAATTTTTGGCAACCCATAACAACTAGTTTAATTTGTATTAGTTTGCGATAGTTGATTATTATGATATTTATATTTTTAAGGCTTGTTATTGCTTAGTTTTGTTAAAATTTTGTGAATTCCTGATTGTACATTATATTGCTTAATGAATTCTTATTTACCATTATGTACGTGGTATTATCGCTTAACATCAACTCTACGTTATGTACATATAAGTATTTGTTAAGGAAATCTGTCACATTTTCTGTATCCAAACTAGTAAACATAATATCTTTGTTCTCTCTAAGAAGTGCTTTTGCACATTTTTGATCAAAAATATTCAAACGTTTCATTTTACTAAAATCTAATTTTTTCTTACTGCACATTCTCATGGCTTGCGTGATTTTTTTTTTATCTTGCTTCTTATTTTACTGTTAAAATCGTTAATTTTCTGTGAACTATAGTCTACATTGTTAACTGTCTAAATAAGCTTACGATTTGATAAAGGTTGTATTTTTAACGCAAAATTTGAATGCTATAGCTACGCAATTCTTTGACGTTTTCCTGTGTGTAAAGATTTGTTAGGTTTTGAAACGTTTTGTCGTTTTTGTTGTCGATTATGTAATAGATCTGGTTAAATGATTTTCGTATGGACGAAAATTTTTTTTATATGTATGTATGATTAACTTTATGATTTTTATATCTATTATTAAAATATATTTTTGCTTCTTTTATTTGCCCTTTTGCTACTCTAGACATTATTAAAGGCTCTTTCCAACTTCCATAAGTTCTAATATGTTTGATTTCAAGGTAGTTCAATGTTAGATGGTCCTTATAGAGACCAATAAAATTATTTGTAACTTTGTAAGCGTAAGGAGTTATGATGGCCCTAAAACATGGGCCCTCAAAAAAGGGCTGGTGTGACAGCGTTAGTAAAAGCTAATGACATTTTCAACAGATCTGGCCGCCCGGACTCCCCACAGATGGTCCCCTGACTTGCTATTATGGCGAGAGGTGCTTTGGCATTACCTGGTCGGTTGGAAGAACGATCAGGACGCCCTTAAGCATTGAAGCTAGTTGTGTTTTGGCCAGACTCCTCCTAGTATTACTTTAGAGACGTTGCCATAGAAAGACTGTGGTAATTGACATTCCACTCAGGTTTAATACAACCAGACTTCTACTTTTCTCTGACACTACCTTGCGGATCCTACTAAATTTAATCACAAAACTAGCGTTTTTTAGCATAACATTAAAATCATATATTGTTATTGTTCTCAATTTTTCCGAGAAAAAAAACAAACTAAGATCATCTTAGGAGTGTCAAAAATAAGTGTACAAAGACAAAGCAAAGTCAGTTGAGTAGTTTTCGTGGTTATTTCCTCATAATACTGTTTTATATACAATGGAGATTTACATTAGTAACATTTATATGACTAATGTTTTATAAATGTTATTATAAGTAATGATAATGCTCCTTAAAATTTTAATGTAAACCATTCATTATACAACAATAGATACTTTCATAACTGTTCCAATTATCAGGATGACGTCATCTTCTTATCGTTTACTTCCTTGCATTTTCATTATTTTTAGTTTTATTGTATCTTTATTAAGGTTTTTTTTATTTGAAAACTTTCGTTACCTATCAGAAGTGCTATCATTATTTTTACGCCATTTTTGTTTAGATTTATTTATCGTCTTAGTTAGAATTCTATCTTTCAGAAAGACTATTATTCTTCAATGTTATTTTATTATGTGTCTTAAATCCTGTTGTAATTAATGTTATAGTTTTTTTACGTTTCTTTTTGTTTCTCATAATGTTCCTCATAAAAACTAATGTGATAATTATCATTCACTATTGATTAAGTTCTCGCTGCAGCGTTGGTGAAACATTTTAAATCAAAAGATATATTAATGAGTAAAAAAATTTAAGAAACTTCAAAACTTTTTTGCTATGCTTCACAATGTCTTTAATAATAGCAGACAGCTGTTTCGGCAGCTATGCCATTGTCAGATGCTTGACTAACACTGAATAGTCTATATTAATCGGTTTGCTTAAATCTAGTACAAGTGTTCGGTAAGCGTATATTCTGCAACATGTATGTGTTCGTGTATATGTACCTTTTAAGATGCTATGTATTATCTTTTTTACCATCAGAAATAAAATAAAATTAATTTGATCGTTTGTTATGATTTTATTTAGTTTTTTGCTATTTCTATTTCTATTGTCTCAAACATACTTAGTTTTGAACTTTTTAGTAAGTTATGTAGCAACTTTAGATTATTTACGTCTAGAAAATGCGCATCAGAGTTACAATGTTCACTAAAACCCGTCGTATTGCGGCCGTTATAAATCAATTTTTTATGCTCCTTTATACATTCCAAAAGAGCACGTCCTGTCTTTCCCATGTATATGGCAACGCATTCGGAACAACTAATCTGATAAACACCACTTCCCTGTAAAATACCAGCTTTTTCTTAATTGTTACCTAGAATGGACTTTAAGTTACATTTATTTCCTATGATTGAATTGCCATTATGTTTCTTTCAAAAATTACTAATGTTACTAGATACTATGGGTACGTAATTCAACACATAAAGTTTTTTGTCGTGTGTTGTAACTGGATAAAAATTCATTAAAATGAGTCTATTGTTTATTTCAAATATTGACTTCTCTATAAGGTTTTCATTTTAGCCAGTATTTACTGCCAAACATTTTAATAAGTTGATTTTCTTATTATAACTAGAATTTGTTAAAGGTACTGTTAATAATCTATTTACAAAAGAGTAAAACGCGCTCATTTTTATATTGATGGATTTTTTTGAATCGTGCGGTACCAGCGTATTTGTAAAAGTTGATTTCCAATAAATTTTATACGACAACTCCCGTTGTTTTCATGTAATTTTTAAGCCTAGAGCACTTTAACTATTGTCATATTCAATTTCAGCTGTAAACTTTGTTCCTGGTACTGAATCGTTTATATAGTTGAGAAAACTAATTGTTGTCCTCTGTGTAAATACAAATTACATCATCGATTTGCCTCGACCAGTGTAGAACATTACTGGTTAGGAGGGTGGCTAAATCGAATATAAGGTCCTGTACGTGCGGCATAAATATTTTGCGGAAAAGGTGAGCCCATCAGGAGACCGTTGAGTTCTAAATAATATTTATTATTGAACATGAAAAAGCTTTGCTCTGAGCTAATAAATATCAATTTTATAATGCTTTGTTTTAAATCAGCACACAAGGAAAAGCTATCAACTTGATTTTTAATAATACTTTTTTTTTCGTCTGTAGAGATGAAGGAAAACAGATCAATAACATTAAATGAGATTTATCAAGTATAATGCTGGATTTTGAGATCTCTACGTTTACTTATTACTTGACTTGTGTTTTTAACGCTGTGTTTTGGCTTAAAATTAAATAAGGACAAGAGTATTTTATTAAGTGCTTTTGCGAGCGAGCAAGTTAGTGCATTAGTGTAACACTTTAGTAAAGTTTTATAAGTGTAACAACTATCTTTATTTTAACAAAAGATTCTTACGACTACATTTGGTCCCTACATACATAAAAATTAACTGCCAACACAATATAATCGAATCAATCGCAGTGATTAAAAAAGCATACACTTACGGGCAAAATATGGAATTAAAGAGGTGGTATAGAATTAGGGGCAATTCATCGCACTACTTTAAGTTAATACATAGTGAACTCCGCAGACGTTGCCATAACGTACAATTTGATATATTTGATGAAGAAAGGAGAAATTTCGCACAAAAAATTTCACATTCACTCTGCCAAACACATATTTGAAAAATAGATAAGGTTATTCAGAAGAAAAACAGAAAAACATAACAGAGAGCAAATAATTAACCACTTTATCTACATACAACCAAGATTGATAAGCAATAATATACTACGTCTTCAGCCACCACGAAATCAGGGAAAAAGCTTTCTTTCCATCCAGGAGTCAAGGACTTATCCAAAGTTACCTTCACACAAAATGAGATAAGCATTTTAACTAAAGGTTTAAAGCATTATCCTAATATTAAAAATTTTAAAGAGTTCATCAAGTTTTCTGTAAATGCAGAAATAGCATCAAAAAATGTACATAAAACGAAGTTCAACTTTTTAGATACAAATGCGTTGATATAATTAATAAACACAAAAATAAGTTCTCAGTTAACAATAGATCAGCCATCGGAAGTATTATAACTTTAAGAGAAAAACTCAAAACTAACGATTAGTTTTTATGTAAAGCAGACAAACAAAACACCGTTAGCATTTTAGATAAGCATGACTACATTGAAAACACAGAAATTTTAATACATAACGATAATGTGTATTCGTTATCTGTTACGAATCCTACGGTCCCTGTGCTATATAGGTTACCCAAAATACACAAGGAGGGCATACCAATGAGACAAATAGTATCTTACACTAATGCACCAAATTACCCGCTAGCAAAAGCACTTGATAAAATACTCCCATCTTTACTCAATTTTAAGCCAAAAATAGCATAAAAAACACAAGTCAACTAGTAAGTCAACTAAGAGATTCCAAAATCTAATACAGTACACGATAAATCTAATTTAATGTTATTAATCTATTTAACTCCATCCTGGCAGACTTTAACAAAAAAGAAAAAAAAAATAAAGAAAAAAATAAATAAATAAAAAAGTAAAGTAGAAATCTAGTTGATAATAGCTATCAGAAAACCTTATGGAAAACTTAATATTTGAATTCTACAATAGACTCATTTAAATGTATTTTCATCCAGTGACAACACACCACAAAAAATTTTACGTGTTTAATTACGTACCCATAGTATCTAGTAACATTAGTAATTTTTGAAAGAAACATAATGGCAATTCAATCATAGGAAATAAACGTAACTTAAAGTCCATTCTACGTAACAATAAAGAAAAAGCTGGTATTTTACAGAGAAGTGGTGTTTATCAGATTAGTTGTTCCGAATGCGTTGCCACATACATGGGAAAGACAGGACGTGCTCTTTTGGAATGTATAAAGGAGCATGAAAAGTTGATTTATAACGGCCGCAATACGACGGGTTTTAGTAAACATTGTAACTCTGATGCGCATTTTCTAGACGTAAATAATACAAAGTTGCTACATAACTTACTAAAAAGTTCAAAACTGAATATGTTTGAGACAATAGAAATAGAAATAGCAAAGAACTAAATAAAATCATAACAAACGATCAAATTAATTTTATTTTATTTCCGATGGTAAAAAATATAATACATAGCATCTCATAAGGTACATATATACGAACACATACATGTTGCAGAATATACGCTTACTGAACACTTGTACTAGATTTAAGCAAACTGATTAATATAGACTATTCAGTGTATGTCAAGCATCTGACAATGGCATGACTGCTGAAAAAGCTGTCTGCTATTAATAAAGACATTGTGAAGCAAAGCAAAAAAATTTTGAAATTTCTTGAAGTTTTTCACTCATTAATATATTTTTTGATTATATATATCATTAAATTTTTTTTTAACTCTTTTTGTTATAAAGAATGATATAATTGTTTTTAAAACTGGTAAAATACTAACCATTATTATGTTTATTAACTAAAAAACTTTGATTTCATTATCCTGATGACAATTACGATTTATTTTATTAGTGACATACTAGTCTGACAATCGTTATTACATTATAACTATGATCTTAAACGTTAAAATAAAGTTGTACCCAACTTTTCAGGGATAACTTTGTTTAATTATCTCAGCAAGTGACAGCTAGCAGCTATATTAATCTTGTTTACTGTTTTTTTAAGAATTTTTATGAATAGTAGAAGAAAACTACATGTTGATGATTATTAGCAATCATGCTTCATGTAAACTAAACTTTGTTGCATGAATGTGCATTTCTCTTTTTTATGATTTTGCATGGTTGTAATTTATATAAATATTTATTCACTGTTGAAGTATATTTACCTAAACTTATTGGTTGCTGCTTCTCCAAGTTCGTAAAATTTTATTTCTTCAGAAAAAACGTCAAGAGGTACATTAACTGGCCTTCGCAAGCGGCCTCCACTTTGATAGTAATACAAAATTGCGTCAAATGACGGTCTATTCCTATCAAAAAAGTACTCATTACGTAATGGATCAAAGTAACGAATTCTTCGGTTGGGATCTCCTAACAACGTATCTGGAAATTGGTTTAAAGTCCTTAGCTGTGTTTCGAAGCGTAGTCCACTAACCTGAAATATAATTACTACTTTAAAAATTTACTGAAACTGAAGCAGCTTCATTGCATAGAAACTTGTTTTTACAATCATATATTTATTTTTAAAATCGATTAATTATTCATAAGTACTAAGATTCATTGTTTAGAAGTAGGCTAAAACAAATAATAAACAAATAGTAAAGGAACAATAAAATAATAAGAAAAAGAAAAAAATATATGAATATTGGCTAAATGGTTTTAAGACAGAATCAAATACATACATTCGAGTTACCTATTTCAAAAGCAAAATAATAAAGTCTTATAAATCAATAAGGTACCTTTTAAAATACATCCTACTATTGAAAGGTATTTGAACTAATCCTTTAAGGCAGCCATAGTCTCATGTCTGGGAATAGATACTCAGTTAAAGACATTTTACAACACTTTTTATTCTTACTAGAGCTTCGAGATTAAAATACTTTAGTTTAAAATTACTAAAACAAGCCTTAAATGATGTATGCTTAACTAAATGAAAACGCAGTTAAGAAAGAATATACTCATCTTTAAAGAAGTTGAGGCTTGGAAACAGAAAATTGGAGACATTGATAAGTTGAAAAATGTACGACAGGTACTTGAGACAAAAAAAATCAATTCGGTCATCATATTATGCAAGTACAAGTAAGCAAGTTCAACTTAGTAGAGCTGTTAGTTATTTGCATGTTAATTTTACGAAGTACGTATTTAACGTTGATTTATTAAATATGCATAAACAAGCAAAAAAAATGAAAAAAGTATTCTTAAGCAACACAGAAGAATGATTGACACAGGCAACACCTTGATTAGCTAAGAAGATAAAAAAACAAAACAACGAGGTAAAACGAGAAAAAGATAGCGTTCTTGTTATAACAAACTAGTGAAAGGTGCAAACTAAAGGAAATTTAAAGTGATCAGTGATCCGTTGGGGGCGAAATGTGAGAGAATAAATAAATACAAGTAAAGTGTATTTAAATTTTCTTGCGTTGATTTATTAATGCACAACGTTTCGCTGACAATATGCGTCAGCCTCATCAGGCTACAAAATTAAAATTAAAAACACACAATGAGTGATCTAGAAAGCTCAAACACAAAATACAATAAATTTTGATGTAAATTGTTACCGCAGGTAGGCCAGAATTCGTAAGTTTGGTTGACTTACTCGTCACCTGTCGTGCTATCGACTGACAATAAATTACAACAACAAGCCAGCACTTATATAGGTGGAGCCGCAAAGGTAGACGGTAAAGGGCGATGAACTCGATTGGGACATTTAAACTTTCGTAGTAAATAAAGGTATGCTCTATTAAAGGAAAGCACATCTTCCTTTCTTTTGATGTTGTGTTTGTCGAGTTTTATATAAAGCATTTTGGAAATAATTCTTTTTTTGTAATTGGATTCTTTGTCAAGGATTTTAAAGTTATCCCAATCGAATTCATGGTCAAAATTGATTTGGTGTGCACAAACAACGGAATCAGAGTTTTTAGTTTTCATATGTTCACTAATGCGGACCTCTGCTGCTCGCTTTCTTTCACCCACATATGACGCAGGACAATTTTTACAATAAAACTTATATACTACATTTGTCTGTTTATGTTTATTCGTTGTATCTTTTTCTAAGCGGACGATATGCTGCAGTTTATTGTTAATAAGAGGGTAAGTGTAAATATTGTAGGGTTTTAACATGTTTGAAATTTTTTCAAAATTATTGTTAATGTATGGTATGCCAATTTTGCAGAGAGGGTAGGTGTTTGTAGTGCTTTTGTTATGATTACTATATTTGTGTCTTTTTAATCTGACCTTTATGTTTTTAATAATAAATTCAAAAGGGTAATTGTTTTTTATTAACAGCTTTCTCACCCTAGCAATATTCACACCGTGAAAACGTGTACTGGCAAGTAAGATTGCCCTATCGACCAAATTAAAAACAATGTTTCTCTTATAGCTAACTGGATGACCAGAAAAATAATTTAAGATTCGTCCGGAAGAAGTAGGTTTTTCAAACCAGTCAAAATCGAAATAAATAGAATTTCTTATTATCGTCAAGTCTAAAAAGTTGAGTTTGTTGTCAATCTCCATTTCATATGTAAATTGTAGTTTGGGATGATATAAATTAAAAATGTTTAAAATTTGGTCAATATGGTCAACATTAATAAAAAGTAATACATCATCTACGTGACGAAAATAAAAAGATGGAATAATGTTATAGTTATTTTTTAAGATGGAGAGACAATCATTTTGTGAGACGTCATATGTGGGTAAAACAAAGCGAGTGGCAGAGGTCCGCATTAGTGAACATATAAAAACTAAAAACTCTGATTCCATTGTTTGTGCACACCAAATCAATTTTGACCATGACTTCGATTGGGATAACTTTAAAATCCTTGACAAAGAATCCAATTACAAAAAAAGAATTATTTCCAAAATGCTTTTTATAAAACTCGACAAACACAACATCAATAGAAAGGAGGATGTGCTTCTCTTTAATAGAGCATACCTTCCTTTACTACGAAAGTTTAAATGTCCCGATCGAGTTCATCGCCCGTTACCGTCTACCTTTACGGCTCCGCCTATATAAGCGCTGGCTTGTTGTTGTAATTTATTGTCAGTCAATAGCACGACAGGTGACGAGTAAGTCAACCAAACTTACGAATTCTGGCGTACCTGCGGTAACAATTTACATCAAAATTTTTTGTATTTTGTGTTTGAGCTTTCCAGATCACTCATTGTGTGTTTTTAATTTTAATTTTGTAGCCTGATGAGGCTGACGCATATTGTCAGCGGAACGTTGTGCATTAATAAATCAACGCAAGAAAATTTAAATGCACTTGACTTGTATTTATTTATTTTCTCTTATTCCGTCCCCAACGGATCACTGATCACTTAGAATTTCCAAATTCACCGGAGGGCACTGACATATCCTAACAAACCGGTACAAATTAAAGTCTAAAAAATCTGAGGATTTAGGTGTCACATTTAAAAGTAAGTTAAAAACAACAGAGCACGTGACTTTAATCATATAAAAGCAAAAAAATTCGTTAATAAGATTGTTATATCGTAAAAGAAAAACTTTAAATAGACAACTTGTAATGTCGTACAAAAAAAATCTGGTACCTAATAGTGTTAGCATGGATTGTTAATTTTTTTATTTGTGTTAAGCACTTACGCATATTATTTATCTTTTCATTATTGCAATGGATAAAAAAAGTTTTTGAAAAAGTTTAGAAAAAAATATTGTAAAATAATATACAATATCATTCAAACCGTAAGACTTTCAAATTTGTACCGCAGTCAGTCATTTTAATCATTTAATAGACCAAGAAACGAAGGCCCAAAGTCTGGAGCGGAAAAAAGTGCATTAAGAAGCACTAGTAGTTTTATTTTAACCAGCATCAAATTTTGAGAGAAATGGCTGAGGAGATGATATTGCAAAATAGACGCTTTACCAGCCTTGAAGTGTGTGTATGCATCTAGGTATATATGATATCGATACTCGTGCAATATCAACTGCTCAGCTGTTTCTCTCAAAATTTTATGCTATGAAATACATTTTTTGCAATGAACTACGATACTAAGAATTTTTAACCATTTTTTCCGTGATCAAAGCATTTAAAAACACAACATTCGACAAACAATCTTCGAACTTTGGGCCTTCGTTTCGTGGTATATTATTTCATGTCTCGTTGAAAGGAGGAAAAAAAACACTCAAACGTATCAAGAACCATTTAAGTACTATCTTCAAAAACGATTGATATTACCAACTTAATTGCTCACAGTACTAAATTTATACTTAAGATAACTAAGCTTTAATATATAACAATGTTTTTTTTTTATTACATATAAAAACACACTTAATTTTGTTTAGTAAAAAAAATTTTGTAAACTAAAATGTTTAATAAATAACAAGATAAAACATCATTACAAATACAAAATCATAGTCTTATGTGAACCATAACGTAAGTGTTTCTTGAGAAAAAAAAAAAAAACAGTATTATCCTTCTTTCAATACAATGCATTACGTTTTTTTTAATTCTTTATATTTGCACGCTCAAATTTCAATGATATAAAACACTGTCTAGAAAGTAATGACTTGCTTGGAACATTCTTATTAAAAATGGCATGTTTAACGTATGGCCATCGTAGAAAATAATAAATATCAATTTTGCAAATTTATAATTTAATTCTGCTGTATAAAAACCATTTTTAATATGAAAAAAACTTTGCTACTGCTGACAGCTAACTTTAGTTTAAGTTTATTTTGAAAAGAAATTTTTGTTTAACGTTGGACTACGTACGATTCTTCAAAAATAACTATTCCATTGTAAAATGGGTTGTATTTAAAAGCTGTAACTTAGGTTCAAATATAAGATTCGACGTAGTATACAGTATTCGAAGAAAACTATTGACCATAATCGTGCTTTAAACTATTAATTTGCAATAACGTATAGAAAGCACGTAACGTCCTAAAAAAAATTTTTCTTATAATGTTCACAATAAACTACTGTGGTTAATAAATTGACATTACTTAAAATAATCTTGGGTAGGAAATACTTTGTTTTGGTCTTTAAAAAAATTCAATGTAGTATATCTAACATTGCAATCAACAAATGATGAGATAACTGATTTATGCAACAATGACTTGTTATTTGAGTAATTATTAAGTACGTAAATTTGTGTACAGCTCAATCGTAACTAAGTCATGACAGCTTATTAAAGTTAGCTCTGGAAAAATTTATTAAAATAATAACTATTACAGCAAAATAAAACAATACTGCAATCGAACGTTATTTGCAGTACATTGGTTTTCGGAGATTTCAGCCATAAATAACTCGAATGCTTATCTTAAGACTTAAAGAAAACTCTATTCATTAAAAAAAGAGCCGAGAGTAAAGAAAAATTTTTCATTATCCAACATTTCAATCTACACTTTTGTAAAAACTTGTCAATTATTCTGGTCATTAAGCGTATGGTTTGATTTTCGTGAATTCTTTGTTAAGATGCTTCATTGTAAAAAAAGGCTATACCCTTATAAGCACTTGCAGAAAAATAACAATTGTAAATAAAAAGATCAAGCTACTCGTAAAAGAAACAATGAAAAGTTTTAAGTCAGACAAAGAACAGCAGCAAAAGGATAGTTATTACTTGAATATTATTATACAGTTAGTGAAACTACAAAAAAAGGTTTGCCAACTAAAAATCAACACGATGGAAAACGAAAAAAAAAAAAACTAGACGTGCATCTCAGGACCAACGACAAATGTAAAACATTAAAGAATGTGTTATTAAACTTGGTAGTATTTAATTGCTGAAAAGATTAGTTTTCGTTTGATAAGTGCCATCGTTTCTGGGGCAATTTTGCGGCAAGAGAGACCTGCGAAACAAGGACTGAGGTACGTAAGGCAGCCACGGAGCAATGGCGCTTATGCGGTGAATCCTATTTTTTCTACTAAGCGCACACCAGCCTTTCAAAAATGTGTGAGGTAGTAAAAATATTTTTTTTTTAAACTCTAAATAATCTTTACTTCACATTTTGATATTAAAAAAAGATTTTATTTATGAATATGTACTTTTATCAATAAATATTATAGATTAGAAAAAAGCAAATTATTTTAATATTTTTTCTGTTCATTAACATATAAACAACGAGAACCAGAAAAAACAATAATACATGGCAAAGAGCATATATGGGTGATTCTGCCGTAACTTGCTCAGATCGACTTAAAAAATTTTTTAAAAAGCAGTTGGTTAAAATAATTTTTTTATGGTATTTCTACTGTACACAACATCAGTAACGAATATCTAAAGCAATCCAACTACCAAATTTGCTGGTCAAAAGTTATACGAAATTTTATAAAAGTCAGTTTTCATCGATTTTTGAATAATTGTATCTATTTCTAACACATGTAGCTAAGCTCCTTCAACAGTTAAAGTGTTTTTACTGGGATGAAATGAAAGCTGAGATCAAGACCTATAAATTAAAAAAAAAATTTTGTTCGGTTTTGTGCTTTCATTCGAAAGCTACAGCTATTTTAATTAGAGCGTAAATACGGCTAATAATGTGATTTTGGCTGAAATTCAGTATTTTTCATAAAATCACTATAACTTTCCATTTGGGGCATAAAATTCAAAGATTTTTGTTTTGATCATTAGGACTATATTTTTTCTTTCATTTGATCCCAGATAAAGCCACCTAATGGAGTGTACCACTTAGCTACCAACGTTGGATGTAGCACCACCATTTTTGTATTTATGTAGCGAAAAGAGGCGAAGTGGACGAAACTCCGAGACACGTGTCTCGTCTTTTAGCCCAACAGTAACGAAAATAAAGTTTGAGGTGAGGTAGCGTTGAAATGGAAAAGTTCGGAATGACAGTTTCAATGTTTGTAGTGCTCGTACGACTCATAGACGTATTACAATGATTTGTCCACCCATACTTTATTTAATAGCCTCAAATGCAATAAGAAACTGTAGTTTGCGTACCTGCACACGTACACCGAGTGGTTGTTCCATGGGGGGTCAGAACGAAAATGATTGTACGCGCGAAATACGCAAAAAGAAGAGCTTGGCTATTCGAGATGTAACAACTTCAGGTACTGTTGTCGTGAGGATTTATTTATTTTAGTCCTACACTTTAAAAATTATCCATTGGTTAGCATTTCCAGTCCAAAATGTTACTAGTTTGAACTGATTTTTGTTAAAACCACGATTATGGGGCAAATATGCGGACAAAATGTATGCAGTGAAAACTCACTCGTTTTTGTCAATTTGTGGTGAGACTAGGGTACAAATCTAATCACCAATAGCTAGAGTATATAATGCTTACATGCCTAAGTAGTAGATAAGCCTTATTTTTTACCGATGAAGGTTTTTATGAGTGAAATTGAGTTGTGGACATGGGTCGAAATGAAAAATTTGACTCTAAATGATCGATTATCTCAATGAAGAAATTAATACATCGGTATTAGACAAAATTTCAAGTAAAGTTGACAACATTTAACACAACTTAACGTTTTTAAAGCTTTGGATTTCATTACGGCACGTGAGTATGAGTACTGGACACGATCTCAGCCAGTTACAGCAGAATCACCCATATATACTACTTACCTACGTATATGTACATACATTAGTTTGACAAACATTCATGTGGATAACTTTAAGCTCTGCCTCTCTGTCTCGTGTCGGATACCTATTTACTTTGCGTAGTTGCGAATGTGCGCGAATTTCGTTGGCTAAGTTGGACTTTTACTAAATATGAGTCAAGATAAAGTTAAAAAAAACACATTTGGAAGATCCTGGAAGAACGTTGGTCCGCTAATAATGCTTTAAAATAATCCTGTTGACAGAAAAGAAGCTTTTTTATATAATAAAAAAATGATACTAATTCTAACGTTCATTCATCATTTTCCACAAGTGCAAAATATTACAGAAAGCAATGTAATACAGCCGATCTGCTTGTGCATTATAGAGAGAGACAGAGAGAGAGAGAGAGAGAGAGAGAGAGTGACAGCAGACTATCAATGGCTTTTTCTCTATCTCAGTTGCTTTTGCAGGTACTGCTAAAATGCCTTTTTCATTTTTTTTCTCAACATTTTCCGCTTGCGAAAACGAAACTAAAAGTACTGATTGATAGAAAATTTTTTTTTTCTACACGCTGATATATTTTTCTTTTTTTCTTTATATCAAACTGTTTAAAGATATAAGCAAAACAAACTTTAAGAAATAATTTTACACAATTTTGACATTATTAAACCACTCAAAAATATTCAAGCTAATTAGCATCCCCGAAGAAGCTTCATGTTTTAGGGACCACTTCTCGCCGGTGAGGCCGGCGATCCCTGCCAGGCGCATCAGATCCGCTCATCCCTACCTCTTAACATTGTTTCGCATTCACCCAGGCCCGAAGACCTATGGGGCAAGGAAAAACCCTGGAACTACTCTGAAGGAAAATTCTACGGAAAAACCTGCTCAGAAACAGCCAAAGTTACGTATTAACGGTTCCCGATGAAAACAGTTTTTGAAAAAATCTGCATTCACCGAGAATCGAACCTATGACCCCTAGAACAGCGTTGTATTAGTAACAATCACTCTTACCACTGAGCCAACGCCGCTTCTTTTTTACAGCTTATTATTTAACCAAATAAATTACGCGGATTCTGAAGAATATGTTTTTAATAAGAAGATTTTTGTTCTGAGAAGTGTCAGAAATAGATGTAAAATTTTTAACTGAAAACTTTCGATTCTCGGAGTCAGTAAACTTTGAAAATGTTTTCTACTAATATGTTATATATAATATATATGCGTACGTATGTAAATGCTACATCTACAATACATATATGTTGGACATTCAAGATCATTCGCGATCGTAAGCTTACGTAAAGTAGTCCGCTGACTACTGCTCACGAATAAGAGAGAGTAAGATGATATGTGTGCCTTTGTATGAATGTATGTGCGTGCACGCATGTCAGATTTTGAGGCTCTGGCGCTCCAAATACCAATTCGCGTTTGCTCGCTAAGCTATACTTATCACTATAAGTCACTCTAGTTCTCATTTAATAACACTACTTAAATCTACACGTTTTATTTTCTCAAGAAGTGTAAAGAGGAGTTATTTTAAACTTAATTACATTAGTTTTTCGTTAAACATTGAGTTTAATGTATTAATTTTTAGTGAGAGACGACCTTGTGACAATAAACATTTTCATCTTCCCCCTTCCTCCTGCTACATGTCTGGCGGTAATTAAATCATTCAGATCACTTTTCCTTTGTCTAAGTCTTTAACATTAAATGTATGATATTCAGTTATTAAATACTTTTCTATATACCTATATGTACGGGTAGTACACTCTACAAACGAGAGAGGAGTGGCAGTAAGCACTCGACAAAAAAGATCGAGAGCTGAGCCGAGTTCAACCGGAGATCGTGCCACCGCACAGGTCGCTTCATCGCGTTGGTGGAACCCCCAAGTGCTCCGATAGATGTTTGATATCAATAAAATTTTAACAAAATGGACACAATCTGAAAATCGAATATAAAAGCTAGGAAAGGCATAAATCCCGAAGCCACAATAAAAAAGTAGAACTGCGCCAACAAAGAAAAACAGTTGACGTTAAGAAGAGATACATTACTTAAGGGAATGAAAAAACCAGACAATGAGGATAAAACATTTAGAAAAAAAAGTTCTTGCTACAAAAATAGTGTTTAGAGGTAAAGGGGTAAGGCAGATAAAATTGATTATAAAAGTAGTTTGAAAATGTTAGGTACATTATGTTAATCATCTAAGACCCAGGACAAGAAGAGAATAACGTTGCCATTTTGTAAAAACTACCCTTTGAATAAACAACTAGGTAAATCAGCTTATAAGAGCTTGCTATCTTACAGGATTTTTACAGTTATTTTTTTCTTCTTTATTTTTTTACTTTTTTTTAAAATTTTTCTATTAAAAACAATAGATTGCTTAGCATATGGACTTATCACTTGTCTTTTCTATTAACTTAATAAATATTACATTTTTCTAAGAATATCTTAGCGTTGTTAACAGCATAAGTAAGTTGATTAGTTGTACTTAAGAACGATAATTTTCTTGACTATAAATTAAAATTATTTTATTGACATATCTTTGAAAATTAAAATGTTCAAACAAACACAGGACAAAATAATGTTTAATCATGGACGCAGTTGTAATTAAAAACATAACACCTAGTATTCATGAAAACAAAAAAAAATAACAGTTGTTATGCTCTTAGTTATAAGGTGCATTTGACTTTTATTGAGCTTTGTATACACGATGATTAAAATTAATGTATAGTTTAATACTCCCCAACCATCCTAGAATAGTTTAGAACTTTTTGTAACGCATAAAGTATTTTTGTTCAATAAGTCTAATATACTTTAATTTGTGTATTAACACAGTGTAGAATAATAAAAAAATTTCTTGAATTTATCAATTAATGTTGTCTGTACGGAAAATATTCATAATACTCCAAAAAATAACGTTGCCTCTGCATACAGCTAACTTTTGTTCATGTAAATTGCAAATTGTAAAATTCGTGTTCAAAGTCTGATATTACAGTTTCTTAAATAAGAATAAAACTGTTAATATTGGAAACTTAATTGTTTCATTAAAGCAAAGTAAGCATTGACATAAAAATAAAGACAAAAAATAACGTTGACCATGATGTTTTTTTTTTTTTTAAATTAAAAAACAGCTGAAAGGCTATGGCTAATAGGCTGTATTTTATGACTATTAGGTACTTTATGTTTTCACGTTCAAATAACAATTCTATATTATGCCTTTATACTATTAACTAGGTTATTTTAAGTTTCTTGTTTGAAAACAACTTTCTTCTTTATTTAACGTATAGACATTGTAAAATATAAAAAAATTTAATTTAACACTTAGTGCGTACTGTACAGAACTTTAATATGAAAAACCTTCTGCCACTGCTTATGGCTTATTTCAGTTAACGTAAGCACGTTACCAAGAACGTTTCAACTGTGCAGAACTTTTGATTCTACAGCTACACTTGATAGAATAAATGTACATTTAAAATTACGCGCATAGCGCTGGGGTGCTAGGCCATGACATTGCGTAGAAGCTCTTGAGTCGTAAATTGATACACATTTGATGATTATACGTATATTTAGTGATTAGGTAACTATTACTAAGGCAAAATGCCTTATAGGTAATATGAAATAATGATTGTAATAAATTACAGTCTTTTATAAAAGATGCGTTATTTAATATTTATGTTTCCAGGTTCATTTATTTCAAACGTGGTGGTGGTTCATGTTTGTAGTTGCCTTTATCGTTCTTGTTTTTATTTTTTTTTATTTTTCATGTATCTTTTTAAAGGCCTGTCGACAACTACGCGTAAGTGAGACTCTAAAATTAAAAATAGATAAAAAGTATGTAAAGAATCAAAAAGATAAGTATAAAACGTGTGCTGTTATATGTTACACATATGTTTTACTGAAAAATTTATTGAGATGCAAAACGAGTTAAAAGCCTTATGAAAGAGAAAGTTTGACACATGTTTAGTGGAAAAAAGTTTAAAGGCAGTGTTTCAGTGTATGTAAATAGAAAATATACAAGAAAAAGGAAGAACTAAGCAGATTGACAATGAGAAAATCTCAAAAAAGATAATCAGTGTAATCAGGCATGAAAAAAAGGAAAATTATGCAAAAAGTTTAGTAAAAAAAAGATATTGAACACATTAGAATACTCGTGCAGAAAAAAGCACAAAAAATGCAAATTGGATTTAGTGCGGGGATGAGGGTACAAAAAACCAGTGGACAGTAGATGCTTGGGTACCCAAGTATGAAGTTATATATTTTATGACGGCATCATTTTCATTTTCAGCCGAAAAACACCAAACATGCGAGCGGGAAAAGCGAGAATAACAAGAAGAAGTGTGTAGTTAAAGGACTATAAGTGATGTTAACATTAATACTGTATGCGCAGGTGTTTACATATATGTGTACATTTTAGTGTGAATCTGTAGGTTGGTAGAAAAATATACAAGTTGTCAACTTGTAGCAATTTTCCTAATTATTTACTGCATTTTTACCGTGTCTTTTAAGAAATTGTAATGTGCTGGGAATAGGGAGTGTGTGTGTATGTACGTGTAGTTAAGGCAAAAGACGAGACGTGTGCGAGCTAGGTTATATAAGAGAAGTAGGGCAAAGAAAGAAATAGAAGAGATTTCGAGAACAGTAGAACGCGAGCAGCGAGACTAAATGAACTCCTTGACGGGGCTTCGAGAGGGAAGGATGTAGACCACCCATTGAGACGTCGACCAACTTCCGTCCTTTTACTAGCTCATGGTGACTTACGAGAGGCATCATCTGCAGCCTAGCTGGAGACTACGAAATCACAGGAGGCTGGATGACAGTGGGTGGTATCGTGAGGACACGACGCCAACATGTACCCTGGAGATGGTAGTCTGGAGGTAATTCGCGTAGTGCGAGGTAAGGTTATCGACCAGTGGAGAACTGAGGGAGAGGGACATAGTATGTGGCGTTGAGGTGAGGTTGTTCGGGTGTATGGTGCGTCGAGGGTAGGGATAATAATCGGGCGTGTGGATGAGTGTGTGTTGTTGAAAGTACGGTGGATTTGTTCGTGGTTGCAGAGAAAAGTAAGAAGCGTAACGAGGGATCGAGATTCCTAAGCGAGTGAGAGAGTGAGAATGAAGGAGAAGAAGAGAGAGAACGCGTACGTGAGAGCGAGAATCAGGTTGTCCGAGAAGAAGACATTTGGATCGGGGAAGAGAGCTTGGCAGGCGTGATCGCTTGAACTGCGGGTAAGCCGATGCGTTCGGGGTGATGAGAAATCGTTCACGAGGTATATCGAAGAAGTGTTTGTGTATGTGTGACCAGCGGGTGAGGCTGATGGTAGGACTTCCTGAGAGAATGTGTGTGTGCGTTTGCAGCATTGTCTGAGATTTGGTTGAGCGGCTGGTGATGTTGACAGTAGGTGCAAAAGAGGTGATGTGAAGTGTGTGCTTTCGTCGTCAAGGTAATGCGTAAGGTAGCTCGTGATCGAAGGTGTTGCGTTGCAGCCAGGTGTTCTCGCGATTAAATCGGGTTGTTGAAACCTTGGAGTAAGCCATTCTCTAGGTCATGTGTGGGAAAGTTTAGGTGTGCGTGTGCATTGAGAAAGGTGTGTGGGTGTGGGTGTACAAGGATAGGAGCGTATGTATAGATCTGTAACTTGTGAATTAGCGCTAGAAATAGCGTCATTCTTTTGAAGTGTTCATCTATTGTAAGTAAAATAAAGAGTAGTCTAAGGGGAAAATTCGTGTTGGAATCTTCATCTGTATGAGTGGATAACGTTTACATCCTGGTCATTTTCCTCGGAAACTGTCCACCTCTCGACGGACAGTCTGTGGCGTGGCTCCATCTGGGTAAAGAGTTACATTGGGAGAGCAGAGCTGAGGCAAGCAGCAGTGAAAAACGAAGTGTAAGAAGTAGTAAAATTATCGTATAAATGAGTGTACCTATGTTGATTAAATACGATTACAATTTATTTTAATAATCAAACGATACCAAGCAAAATACAAGAACTCAATACGCGTTTCACAGTACATCACAGAAAAACTTAGGGTCTGTACAGCTACCAACTTTGTATCGTATGAATTCAAGCTCACGAACAGTCGAGTAGCAATGTCACGCATAGCGGACTGTACCACTCATACGATTATGAAACTGTGTATCTACTAATGATGGGGGGTAAGCATCCTATTGAAACGTGGCCACAATAAAGTCGCATCGTCAAACTTGCGTACCATCACAGATGGCTAGCCATACCTACCATCGTGCAAGGTATCGAACCCCGACTCTGTAGGACCAAATCAAGACTATAAGTGGGCGCGCACAACAGCCATAAGGAAATTTTTTACTCTCTGCTCAATGGATTAAATGACCTACACTATACCTGTTTTTTCACTTATAACTATAGTTAGCCACAGCTGTAGTATATTTACGTAGGTATGTATGCATATGTGTGTGTGTGCACGCGTGTGTCTCTGTGTGTGAGTGTGTCTGTGTGTAAATTTTATTTGACCCGGTTTTTTTAACGAGTTAAATTAAAAACTATAAATTTTTTTAAAATCATGTTATGTTTGTCTGTAATAAATATCTCGTTATGTTAAAAAATTATTCATAGTCAACGTATACAAAACTGTATTATTTAAAGAAGTTTTTTATTTATTAATATGTTTATCTTATTATCGCAAGTGCTATTCACCTAAGGTACATAAAAAAACATGAAATTTATAAATTATTATTGAGTGTTATGCAATACTTATGATTTTTTTGATAAAAAATAGCACAGCCCCACAAAAAAACTAAAATTGTGCTTTTTATCAAACCACATAGTCTTTACGTATTTTAAGCTGCCGCATTCAAATCTGGACACAGAAATAATCCTACACCCTCCAGTTCTTCTCCAGGATCAAAAAAACGCTTCAATTTTACCGTAATAGTGGTATTAAAAAAAACATTTGCATAGTTACAGTAACTTTACGTTTACATTACCTTATGACATATAATATGATACAAAAAGCCCTAAAAAGGACAGAAAGTCTGAAAAAAAACCTGAAAAAAAAATTATTTCTGAATAAATTCCGAGCGTACTCGCAAGAAAACATGCACTGATGACCGTAAGAATCCAAAGAGGCCTAATGTATCTCAAGTTTTAATTACCTACTTTCAGCTTTACCTAGGAACAACGACGTGAACGTAGCAGGCTTATTTTCCCATTGGGGTGCTTGATTAACGTGAGTCCCCTAGCCTCTCATGATTTTATTTCTATGTCAGGCACTGTCACCCTCTACTTTCAATCGACCAAACCGTCGTCTTTTGTCTACGAAGCTTCTTCTCAATGGCTTTTTTTTGAGATTATTTCCAGTCACTATTGTGTCTCTTTTTAGGTTTCAGCAGTAGTCGGCCAACATGTTCTCATCCTATTATCCTTGATAACGACGCTCCATCTCTTTTTTAAATCCTGATGAAAGCGTACTCCCTGTTCCTCACTATAGTCTCCTAAATTTTCTGGGAATTCATTAAGGTGCGAATGTAAGAAATGCAATTTAAGATTTATGTTGCAACCTAATCTTTCGAAATTTCTTACTAACTTTATGACAATGTCTTCATAGTTATTACTTTTATGATTTCCCAAGAAATTTTTTACCACATTTTAAAAAATCATCCACGCAGCTTTTTCTGTGTTATTCATTTGTTTCGTGAATGCACTGTCTTTAAACATCTTACGGATTTGCGGTCCATCAAATATACTTTCATGTAATTTCGCCTCTGATACGTGTGGAAATTTACTTTTCAAGTAAACAAACCATTATTCTTCTTTATTTGAGGCTTGTACAAATTGCTTCATAAGACCTTACTTAATGTGCAATGGGGGAAAAAGAATCTTCAAGGGGTCAACTAAAGGTTCATTTATGACGTTATTTGTCCCTGACTGCTGAAAATTTGATTGTTTTATGTAGTAACACTGCTTTTAGACTTTATTTTGATGAGTCAATAAACAGTCTTCATTTTTGGTCTTTGTAGACATTTTTTTGAATCTCATTTATTAATCCATTTACGTCTTTACAATAATGCAGTGTAGATTTTAAATCTTTTGTAAAATATTTCCGAAAATTTTTTTCTCTATCTTGATAAAATATTACTATAGTTCCTTCTGCTAGCAATTTTTTTTTTTTTAGGTCAGAAGCCAGGAACTTTGCACCTTCTTCGGATAAGCCTAAATTTCTTACAAGATCATTTAACTTTATTTGTGTGTATTTCTGTGGGACTTTACCGTCTTTTTTTTTTTTATGGGCAATCTCAGATTCACTGTCTTCTTGTTTTTCCTCGTATTCTTCGTCTTTTTCGCCTCCTTCATCTTCTCCTTCCCAGTTACTTTGACTCACTGCACATAGCTTACTATCCTTTTTGACATAACTTTCGGCCATTTCTCCTGTATTGTTAATAACTATACTTGTGTATTGCAGCTTTAGTATGCTTGGTACAGTGGGATAAATAATTTTAGATCTGCAAGATTGGTTAACGCCTGTAACGTTTGTCTTACAGAAGTAGCAATCTTGTTTGGATTTGGGCTTACTCCATGTTACTGGAGTCTAAAAGAGTAATTTTTCTTTGTTGTGATATTTATTCCAGTGGTGAAACATTGCATAACAGGAACCACAAATTATATTTGGCACACACTCTGTCAACTTGTTACACATTTCAGAACCGAAACATGTTTTAAATGTGGTTCGAGTTTTGTCGTTAATTTGTTTACGATTCTTTTTTATAAGAAACTTACCACAAACATAACAAAATATAACGCGATTATTTTTGCACTTCTCATCATGCAGTTTCCTTGAAGCAACAAACTCAACATCAGTCAAGTTACCCACTAATACTGAGCTACGGTTGCTTGATGACGACGCCTGTGGGCCCGCTTTCTCACCCTGACCAGCCGCCGATACTGGGGTTCCGAGCCCCTCGTAACACGTTTTTTTTGTGTGTCTACCATGATGGCGTGAAAGCCATGACCCAGGGACTCTGCCAGATTACGGAGTCACTCCGTTGCCGATCGTCACCACGTAGAGGTGCCCTGGGCACAGACACACAGAAAACATGTCACGACCAGTCAAGAAATGCTAAACTTAACAGGGTAAGGCAGTTTCAGTATCTTATTGTTTTTATGTTTTGTTGTAAAAGTATGTAACTAATTCAGAGTGCTAAGGGCTCCTGGATCTAGATTCACGCATAAACATCTCAATTGCTACGTTCTCAAGTCACTTAATCATAGGTTTATTTTCCAAGTTTTGAGTATAGACTGTAGTATTCAAAACATGTTTAATTTATTTATTGTTCAAAGATAGTAAAAGTGTAATGTTTTATGGTAACAAAACATTATTACAAGATTCTCAAATTTGTAGTTACGGTCATAAGTGCACGTTTTCTTGCAAATACGTTCAATTTTTATACAGAAATAAGATTCTTCGGTTATAAATTTGACCTTCTGACTTTTGTAGGTCTTTTTGTATCATATTGAATGTCATATTATTATTACTGCAAAATTCAAACGTTTTCTTGCTCCTAGAGAAAAACTGGTGGGTGTAGGATTCATTCTGTGTCCAGATTCGGATTCGGTAGCTCAAAATACTTAAATACCATGTGGCTTAATAAAAAGTACAATTTTTTTTTGTGGGGCTGTGTAATAGATCTACTCTTGGTATTTTATCCATGTGTATCAACATTTTTTGTTCTTTGTCTTCATCGTCTAACAGTTCTGAAATTTAATATGAATATAAATGACCATTAAAATTATTAACATTGTATAGGCTGTCCATTACAAGACTACGCTTTCATCGAATCTTGCGGTCATTCAAAAACAACTTTCTAGTACCTACGCTAATCACATCTCTAACATCATGCTCACATACTTATTTCTAGTCGATACTGAATACTCAAAATATAATTATGTCTAAAAAATTAAGAAAAATCATCCTGTCGTACCACTTTCTTCAATACAGTTGTAGTAGTAGTACATGCTAGTGAATGTCCCTTCAAGGTGTTTATTACACAAAAGTTTGCTTAGACAGGTATTATTCGCATTAAACATTTATTTAAATAAGTATTAAAAATTCCTAAGAAAAATGTCTCATCTCTCAACTGCAGTCTTTTTCCAACGTTTAATGTCAAAAAATTACAATTGACAAGTAGTCTTACAGAAAAATCATGTAAAATTGCATTTGTACGATATGTAGCAATCCCTCAATTCTTTTGGTTTAAACCATTTTAATCAGGATTGAAAAAATTGTGAAAGAGTGAGACAGAATAAAAATCAAGTATTGTATTTGTCTGGTACCTAAAATGTTTTTTTTTTTTTTTTCAAAATATTAAAAAAATATTAAGAAATCGTATGAACAAGAATTAATTTATTGTGAGAGTAAAAACCAATAATAAGAAGTTGAATATTTCTTAATACACAGAAGAGCTGCTGTGTTAACGTATGCTAATTTCCAACTTATCTAAAAAAAATATGTAACGAAAAGAAGTTATTGTATTATATTGGTTATTTATTAACTTAAATTGTAATTGAACTGAATAAATTAAAAAACAGTAAATAAATATTAAGATAAGGTTTATTGTAACATGTAACAAACTACAACATCTCATTCAAGAATAGAATTACCTATACCCACTTTTGGCAAAGTAGGTAAAGAAGGGCCTTGGCTAGGGTACACAATGTTAGAGGTTCGAATCCCCTTAGGAAGCTGTTTTTTTTTTTTTATTCTGTTAAAGTGGTAAAAAAAACAATTGCAAAACATTAAATTTTTTGACCACAAATCAACATTAACTAATAAATTATATTCTATAAGAAATCACCAAGAATTTTAATAATACATTAACAACACAAGAAAATGTTAATATTCGAATGTATTCAGAGTTAAATGTTTAGCACAGTGCATGGTCTTTATCAAAACAAAGACATAATTGTAACATTTTGGGGAATATAATGCAATCAGTTTTTATCAAACACTGCACATTTGCATATTAAAAATTAAAATACTATACAATACCTTATAATTTTTTAAAACTGACTTATGACGTTCTAAGCTGCTAAGAAAATATTTTAACTAATAAATAAACAACGATTTAAACTTAAAACCTCGTTTTTGCTGCATAAAAAGTAATTTTTGATGTTAAAGAAACTTTGCTACTGCTTTAGACTAACGTTTGTTTACGAAAATTTTGAAAGTAAAGGGTCCTTTTATTGTAATAAAATAAAATAGTTAAAATAGGTTATTTTTACCAATATGACCATTGACATCAACGACTTAAAAAGTTAGTATCCCCAATGTTAGCCTTATTATGCCAAAATACCTAATTTTACAACAATGAAATAAAATAGGCATCACTCTGGTCTCTAAAATCACTGATGTTGAAGCTAGCGTTCATGTCTCATAATTTTCATACAAATAAGCTTCTAAAAGCAAATACACATTCTACAGAATGAAATGCACAAATTTCCTGCGTTTATACCCGTGTCTACGGGTAATACAGTTCGATACATCTACTTTTTGTCTAAGAAACTCACGTTTTGTGTAAAAAAGAGAGGCATATCGCAAGAAACTTTAATTACTATCATAAAATGTATAACCCTCAAATCTAACTAAATCAATCAAATGAAGAAAATATAAGTACACAGAAAGATAACCAGCTAGTCAACATGAGTACTGAAGACAGCTCTTCGTTTTTGAGTCCTGTTCAATCTTAGTCTTAACTTTAAAATATCATTATTTCTGATGACAACATTATTGTTCGAAGCACTCCTAAAAATAATGGATAAAGGGAAATTGAAAAATCGCCCTTTTCAATTACAAAGCACACTTAGAAGACAAATTGAAAATGAGGGGATAAAACTTGCTCTAGTTTCCAAAGTGAGGCAGAACAGAATTCATTATTTATATACGTACAAATAAGTATGTTTTAAGTAAACAAAATTAAATGTCTTCAAATACTGAACGTCTTCAAAGACTATAATATCCTAGTGTTCGTGGAATCTTGGCTACAACACACAAACAACATTGAGTTTCCAGGATATGTCTTCTACAGAATGGATCAAAGTCATAAAACAAGAGGAGGCATTTTGATACTTATAAATCAAAAACAGAGATTTCATGAAGTTATTATAACAACGTTGTTCTGTGAAACTATTTATCTATGTAGCTTAGAATTTATTAATACCTCTTCTAACTTAACGGTTTTAGCGTATTTTAGAGCCTCTCAATTTACCTTGAGTCAGACTCAATGGAATTCTTCAATCAACTTCATTCCTAATACTGAATTTCAAATCCATGTTGGTGATTTTAATGTAGATAATTTTGTCTGAAATTTGGACAAAATAGACATTAATAAATGTTTTATTAAAATTTGAGTTATGATTTATGTCTTATTTTAACATAACACAGATACGAAGTTCCACATGAACGAAAAGGATGTAAAAGATTGTAATATTGATCTTATTTTTTTCAAAATGACAATAGAAGAGAAAGTCACTTTTAAAACTCTTGATGATCCCATGGGCTCAAATCACATTCCATTCAAAATTAATATTACAGCTGAAAGACATTTATATCACAAAAAATTACATAAATTTAAAAAAAGATCTAATTCGACCTATTTGGCAGTATTACTAGAAAACAGCTTTGATATATTTTTAACGATTGATTTTAATACTGTTGAGTTTGTAAAAAAATATAAACAGCTAACAGAAAATGTTAAAAAAATTTTTTTTGAAGTAATTACTGTTTAAAACGACAAACATTTTTAATTTAAAAGAAACCCAGTCATCTGGTGGAAAAAGATTGTAACAAAGTTATTGAGCTACGGGAAGCTGCTCTTTAAGAGTGACAACACATAGAAAGTATTAAAAACCTTATAGAACTTGAAAAATGTCATGCTATAGCCAAACAGACCTTCAAAACCAAAAAGATAGATAGTTTTATTATATATGTGAAATCTATAGACTTTAAAACTGATCCTCGTTATGTATGGAATCAATGTAAGGTGCTTAAGAATAAGTGGACTAAAATCAAACCTAATTATTTAGATTTTAATTATGACTGCAGTCTTAAATTGGAAAGGCTCTTGATAAATTTGCTTGAATTAGTAATACTCAACCTGTTGAATTACCAGTGCTTAAATTTCTTACTAATAACGTTTTTACCCCAAATTTTGACAACAGACAATTTAATTTTGCTCTCAATCTCAAAAATCCAGATTCTGCCCTTCGATTAGATGGCCTTGACTCTGAAACGTTTATAAAAATTCCGGAAAAATACGAACTACTGTCAGATAACTTCAATGGCATGTCTCAAATAGAAAATACCCCAAAGGCTGGAACAGCTCATTCATACATTTTATCCCCAAGGGTAACTAAGTTGACCTGAGACCTATAACATTTACATTATGCACATGCAAACTGTTTGAAATCATGATTAAACATTGACTGCATTGGCTTGTTAAACACTACTCGTTATTACCAAATTCTCAAAATGGTTATCGTAAGGGTAAATCATGTGCTGACGCAGTTGTACAATTATTTCTCAAAAAAAAGAAGCCTGTGCTCAGCAGAAACAAGTATTAGCAGTCTTTTGAGATATACAAGGTACATTTAAAAATGTTAGCTTTAGATCTCTTTGTAAAGATCTGGTTGAGTTAAGACGTCCTAAGAATCTTGTTCTGTTTTCTTACTTTTTAACAAGCGCAAGAATGATAATTCCTGAAGTAAATAGCACACACCCCAGATTAACTTACAAAGGAGAAGTCCATTGGTGTATGCAATTGCAGTTAAAAATACAGTATCGAATATTCCAAAAACAGTTACAGTCTCACAATTTTCTGATGACTTTGCTCTGAATATTAAGTTTTCTGATTTGAATGGGCCAAAAAGCTCTTGGAATCTGCCACTAAAAATTTAGATTATCATTTAAAAACAGTAAGTCAAAAAAGTGAACCATGCATATCCACTTTGTAATACTTCAATATAAAAAATATTACTCCTGGTCAGACATAAATACAAATAGAAAATTGCACCATCGACTTATAAAGAAAAAATCGCTTTTCAGGTGCAATTTTTAATTACAGACTACTCTTTTATCCTCACCAAGTAGGGTTCAGAACTTCAATCACTATTGACACTTTACAAAATTTATATTCCTTCTAAAATCGAATACTGTAGCTATGTCTATCTCGCAGACCAAAAATGTATCGGTGATAGTTCAAACGATGTAAAAAATCAGTTAAAATTCAAAACCAACCAATGAGAGCCACTCTTGGGTACAGAAAAACCCCTCCACTAAATATAATCCTTGCTGAATCCTCATTAACTATACTCAAAGACCGTGCTATATAGCTTGAAAAAAAACTTCTAGTCAAAGTCTTCTATAAACAGAGCTCCAACACTCTATGCTGTCGAATATTTTATAAAGCTGCAATAAAAATACAAAATAAAACTTTTAAGGCCTATTCATTAGGCCATTAGAGAGATGTCAGTATCATCATTAAATATTTAAAAGTCAGACCTTCTTATGTGTTACGCTTATGGTTACGAAGAACTTCTTTTTATACTTTATTACGACACAAAACTTGGCCATTACTTTAAAAACTGTTGTTCTCCTGACTTAAAATGTCAATATTACATCAATAATACATACTCATCTAATTTTTTGACTGATGTGAGCAAAACAGACGACGCAGTAAGAAGAGTGATGACAGAGTTAGAAAGCAATTTTTACAATAATTATGAATATAACACACAGGTAAAACTTTGTTAGCTTTCTTCTTATCTGGATGTACAAGGCAATGAAATGTCAGATTCACTAGCATACAGTGCCACAACTATGAAGATGATTGAACTTTCCAAGATCCATCTTCCTGATATATATTATAAACTCAAAGGAACCATGTATATTAGATCTTATTTTTTAAGATAACAAAAAAAATTGGCTTCAATTATTTTTAATACTTTCACCACTAACAAATTTTAGCTTTATAAGCACCTCCTTGATTGAACAACAATCGTGACAACAAATAGACTACGAAGCAACCGCTATAATCTGGCTGCCTCTCTTTACAGAATTAATGTAATATTAAGCCCTAGTTGTGATTGTTGTGAAATATAAAACCACACAGTCTGGTAATGCTCTAAATATGACTGTCCCATAGTATATTTACTCGAGAGCCTACGTAAACTAAAATTATTCTTACCACTTAACGTCAAATCCTTCATTTCTAAATCTACCATAAAAGCGTACAAAATACATTGTCAATTCTTCAACGAACATAAGTTCAATACTTAAGTATCGTAACAATTTATGTATCTATAAAAGTCTATGAATGTGTATTTTTTGTATCATTATATGTTCAATGTATGTTCTAACTAATTCAATGTAAATTTTAAAAACGTAACTCTAAATGCCTTATGAATTTTGTCTAAATGGCTATAAATACAAAAAAAAAGATTCGGTTTTTTTTCTCGAAAACGATATTAAATACATTAAATACAGTATGTTAAGAAATGTGCTTAAAAAAAGCGAGATGTATGTAATTAACGAATAAATAACCTTACATCTTGTATTGAAAGAATTACAGTTATTTTTTAAATTTCTTCCTTATATTCTGTAAATACAGAATCTAACTTTTATCAATACTTTTATTGGTGATAGTATCAATTTTATACTAAAAGTAATTTAGTTACGTTATAATACAGTAATTTATCGACTATAGGTAAAAATACAATGATGATAATCATTTTCTACAAAATGGTTAAAAGTCAAATGTTACAGAAAAACCAGATAAAACTTAAATACTAGAAAATAGAGACAAATCAATTTAAAACCAGTGGACAGTGGATGCTTGGTTACCCAAGTAAGAAGTTATACTTTTATAAAATTCTATGGTAGATAATATAATTATAAATATAAATATACATATTATGAAACGATATTGTGTAAAAAGATTGTGCAACTATCGTTGGAATGAGTACACCTTCGTTAGTTGGATGTAGTTTCAATAAATATTCTAATATTCAATAACTGAAACATTATTAACAATATATCCTAAATATATCATAAGAAATACCAAAAAAAATTAAACATTATTCAACTCTATCTTTTTTCACATGTTTAGTTTTAAAAATTTGCAATTTAACATGTAACCCCTTGATAAGATCACTTAAAATTACATTCATAAAATCAGTGTAAGCCTTTTAATTTTTGTTTGTATAAGAGATTACTTTAAGATAAACGTGTTTCATTTTCAAATAGATCTATTTTTTTTTTTTTTTTTTTTTTTTTAATATCACAAGAAAGAAAGGGTTCAGTATGCGTGAAAATGTGTATGTAAGCTGATCCATATAAAAAAAATAATCCAGCGTTGCTGCATGTATTTGCGCTCCTCCTACCTCTCTGAATTTTATTCTTAATTACAAAGAAAATTTTATGAAAGAAAAAAACGCACTGAAAATCAATTATTGTATCCATACAGTACCGAAAACTTTTTTTTTTTAATATGAAAATTATGAAATAATGTAAAAATTGTATAAACAAAAACTAATTATTGTACTTATACAATACCAAATTTTTTTTTTTTTTAATATCAAAACTATGAAAAAATGTGAAAAATTATTTACACAATTATTTACTTATTTTAAAAGAATTAAATTAATGATAAGTGAATAAATGTTACTCAGACATACAAAGGCTGCTCTGCTAACATATACTAATTTCCAAGTTTTTGAAAGAAACAGGTACCAAAATATATATTTTATTAAATGAGTTACCCTGATAACCCCAAGTTATTTATTTCTTTAATGTATAATCAGACCCAAAGTTGATAAAAATTTATATTAGAAATATGTTACGAACTGTACGATAAAGTAAAGTTATCTGTTTTTCTTTTTCAGGCCTACTTAAAGCATAGTGGGTAAGGAGCTGGCCCAGTGTGCAAGAGGACGGAGGTTCAAAACTCATTGAAAACTTTTTTTTTTTTTTTTTAGAAATTGGTTAAAAGAAAAATTAAGAAGAATTCGAAATGTGTAGTCTGGTGTGGTGAGATTATGTTGTGTGGTGTGGTGCTATGGCGTTGTGTGGTGTAGTACTTGGGACGGGAAGTACGTCAAGAGGGGTGGGATAAGGGGGGAGAATTAAACCAAAATCCACTTTCATCACACTTTTTCTCAAAGTCACCAATCTGAAATCGTTGATTTATTCCGTAGGGCAGTCCATGCCTATAGAAGTATTACTTCAAAAAGTGAACGGTTGCACCGTTTCAGCAAAAAAGGTGCATTTTATAACTGTAAGGTATTTTCACTTGTGACGTTATTAGAAGATGGCGCGATCACTAGATTTTTTTTTTAAATTTGCACCAAATGTGCAAAACCAGCTGGAAAATTCACGAGCACGTCCAAACTAATGATAATACGTTTAAAAACTTCAGATTTTAATAAGCTATCGAATGAACACTAAATCTTTTACATCTTTACTTAGTAAGCAATGCAAAAAAATAAAGTCAGAGGTTATGGGATTTAGTGTTCATTTGATAGCTTATTAAAATCTGAAGTTTTTAAACGCATTATCATTAGTTGGGACGTGCTCGTGAATTTCACAGCTGGTTTTGCCCATTTGGTGCAAATTTGAAAAAAAAAGCCCAGGGATCACGCCATCTTGAAATGACGTCACAAGTTAAAATACCTTATAAGACACTCTATGCTTGCACATCAAAATCAGAATACTACATAATACTTTCTTACCACAAACACCTCACTTTAGACTTTCTTGAAGAAAAAAAAAAATTTTTTTTCCTTTAGTGTTAAGCTGTGGCATAAAATAATATGAACAAACTTTTTAACTTATTGTTTAATGTATACTATAGAAAAATAATTTTAATTTAGTAAAAATTTACCTCTGGTTAGGGCTAACTGTAGTTATTGTACATTCCAAAATAAGAGTCTTCGTTTAACGTATGATCTTATATTTTTATCAAAAATAACAATTTTATTAAGCAACACTGTTAATTTTTTGGCCATATTTTATGTCATTAATATATAAATTTGCAAGTTAATTTGTTGAAAAGTATTTAAGTAAACTTGAAACTGTATATTAGTGTAGGAACATTGATTTGCAATATCGTATAAAAAGCCGATAATTAACTAAAAAATGGTGTTTTGGCATTACCTTAACCTTTAAACTGTAATTTTTAATAAATTTGAAGTGCTGGATATAAATTTGGATAGAAATTACTTGCTATTGTTCTTACAATATTATTAAATACTATATACTAAAGAGTATAATTTGTAAATAATAAGGCAACTATTTTTTGCATTATGATTACCTATTATTTGACTAAGTTTTTCATGCGTTGGTTTTGCAAATCGCCGCCAAAAATAACTTTTGCCAGTATTTATTGGGCTGAAAAACAATGAACCAAACGGCTACAAATGTCTTCAGTTCATTCCTCATATAACGTTACACTTAGAACATCTGATGATCGGATTTCGTAAATCTTAGTCGTTATAATCGGTCATGTCAGCTTTTTAGTATGAATTATTAAAAATTTTAATAATTACAGAAACTAGCAAAATAAAAAGCAAATATGAAAACATAGATGCAAATGTACGTTAGTAATAACAGGCATGGAAAAACTAGTAAAAACCTATGACATAGCTTCCAACTAATGCAATAAGTAATTATTAGTTCTTACATTCTGCCAGCAGTGAACGTTTGTATTGAAATAGCAAGGTTCTAAATTTTTTGAGAAATATTGACCACAATCATTTGATAACTCTTTTTTAAATTTAGTAACAAATGAAAAAAAAAGATTATATGTCGTTATAACCTTTTCAGTCACATTTGAGAATACCTAATTAGTTATTAATTATTTTTACTGCTAATAATATCTAATGCATACCAACATTAACTTTATTATAGTACAATACAACAATTATTTGACTACAAACAAAAATACAGTCACCAATCTGATTTAGTACATAATTATTTAATCTTCTTGTGTTTCAGAAGCAATAGGGTAAAACGTAAATATTGAGAAATAGACGCAGTTATATGTTAAGTACTCTGGCTCATAAAGTTCATTGATTATGACCTTTGAGCATAATATGTTTTAACGTTTAGATCAAAATACTATTACATATCATAATTATTTCTAAATCTTCTAATTTCTAAAAAATGGATAAATTCTTTCTCAATTGAGACAGAAAATTTCTATTTCAATTTACAAGACATCTCTTCCAACTTTAATATTTCTGTGTTTCAAAATAGCTGTTTGAATGTTTGTCATAGTGGGTAGCTTGAACGCAGAACAGAGAGAATCACAGGTCTCTCCCAACCTTCGTGATTTTATATACTCTCTGATATTTTGACAATAATCTGATAACACCTACAAACGTCAAATTCATGCAATGCAAACTCGTGTAAATGTGTCAATTGTGTTTGCTAATTATATCATCTTGAACACCAATATTTTGATAAGTTTCTTACTAAAAAAGTAAAATTGACACAACAACATGAAATTGCATTGTATCACTTGAAATCTTGTAATTTTATCTTTTAATTTTATCTTGTAATTTTATCTTGTAATTTTATCTTGTAAATCTTGTAATAAATCTTATATTAAAATCTTGCTGACGTTAAGAACAGCTATTAAATACAAAGTATTGCTGAATGAAATCGTTGTTTGTGATTGAATGTATGCGATCACAGTGTGAACAAAAATTTCAATTTTAAAATGTACCTTAAGATAGGTAAGAAAGAAGCAGTTCTTAATGTTTTTTTATATAAATATATTTTCATAGAGTGTACCGTAAGTTATAAATTTAGAATGATTTATTCATTAGTTTACTTTAAAGTCATATGTTTAATAAAAGAAATGACTTTGTCATTAGGAAAGTCCAAAGCAAGTTGATAAGAACAAAAATGCAAAGCACAGTATTATAAATTAAAATTGCAAACATATAGATTCTAATGAGCCGAAGCATTAAGCCTTTTTTTTATTTCAATGACCTCGCATTATGAGCAACACATCATTGCGCCTATGTTTTTACATTCATTGTTAATCCTTTCGTATTTAAGATATTAGAATTTACTATAGTAGATAAGCTATGGCGATTCCAGCCTAGGTGGGCTCGAGTCGCCAGGCGATTTTGGCCCACTCCCTTTCCGTGGAGAGCGGCCCCTCTTTTCGGGTGGAGTGATCCCTGCTGCAGCCCATGGGCGAGCAGGAGCTGTGGCTTCCTCGCATTCCTTGTGCGTGCGCTGCTTTAAGTTGCATGCGCCAGCTGCAATGCTGCTTGAGTTTTCGCGCGCTGTTTGAGTTTATGCGCAATGTGCATTAGCGCCTGCAGCTCCCCGTGCGCCAGCTGGTGACGTGCAACGCAGTTTGAGTTTGCGCACGATGCAATGTGCGTAAGTCGTCTGCAGCGTTGATTTGCGCGCGCTGTTTGAATGTGCAAAACCGTGTGCAGCTTGTGCACGTGGTAGTTATATGCATACAAAACTTTTTTGTGTTAGCGAGCGCGTTGCATAATAATGTAGGATGTAGAGTGGTAGGTAAAAGATTGTTAAACATTTTTTTTTTATTTTTGAAATCAGATTATATTAAATAAAAAATGTACATGATTTACAAAACAATTTTGTTAAACATTTTGTTCTTAAAATACAATCCATTCTTATAGCTCTATATTATTATTATCATCGTCATCATCATCATCAACATCAACCCATTCCATATTAAAGTAACATTTTTTCATTCGCTTTACATTATAAAGAGCACACATGGATTTGTAGGCTCCGTTGCGATGTACGCAAGTAGTAACCAATCTTGGGAGTTCAAACGGTGAATAGTCTGTCATATCAGTGACCTTAAAGCCTAATCTTTCAAGCAACTTTTTTTTTAAATCTCCAATGACATGTATCCTTGTAGAATTTTCAAGATTCTCCCGTAAAATATTTCCTATCTCTGTATACTCAATTTTTCCCGAATTCCAGGTTAGTCCATGATAGCAAAGTTCAAGGTATAAATTTTCATGTTTATACTTTTGAGGTAATTTTTGCCAGCTGAAGGGTGCTTTAAAAAAAAATGCTTGAGCTTCTGCATCGTTAGTATTAAGCGGGAGGATAACCAATTCTTTGAGCCTATAATCATTACCCGGTTTCTTGAAAGCTTGCATGTCCAAAAAATACTCCATCTTTCGCAATTATAGTATTTAATTTTATTGCTTTTTTATTTTTTCGTAACCTTAATTTTTAAGACAAGATCCTATGTTGGTTCAATATTTATCGACGAAGTTTTTCAGCCAAGATTTCTTATTTCTATCATCATCATCCTTAGTTGAGATTTTTTGATACTTAACATTAGTTGTAAAATTACTCGTACACGGCTTATGTGACATATTAATTAAAGTTAAGCTTATTAAACATATTAATTCTCAGACAATTCTACGGTCTTTATTTTTCGATTTTTCCGCAGATTTTGTTTTATCATCTTTTATGTCTTTCTTCTCGTTTCTTCTCATAAATTTTTCCCACTGTTGTTGTCGTCATTTGTTTTCTGCTTCTTTTTTACTCCAGTTGTTACTCTAACCTTTATCAATTGTGGTTGAAAATAAACTAATGCTAGCAAAGCCCTGAATCAACTTCATATCTACACCAGTTTCTTGACATCCCCACTCATTGGACTGTATCGAACTATACGGTCGTGCAAAATTAAGCAATAAGCTGTGACGTATTGGCAGGAAAATTTTTATGTGACTCAAATTCTAGCCTCACATCTACTGTAGCATTTTTCAATGACTCGTTTTGTTTCGAACAATCGAGAACGATTAAAGGTATTCGATTTAGAAAGTGCTGTTTGCCCAGTGAAGGTGTACAATCTTTGCCATAGTATGAATTTTCCAAATTAGCATACATATGAAATAGCAATGCGTACTGATTACGCGTTATATCAAGATTCAGATCACCATAAAGATAATATTGTGAATTTAAGTAGAGTTTCACATTTGTTATGTTGCAGTGATCAAACATACTGGTGCTTACATTTTTCTGTTTTTTACGGTTAGTTTGAAACGCTAAAAAAACGTAACGTGGCTTTTCCAACTGATTTGATATTTAAACTGTCCATATATGTTTGGATGTGCTAGGTAACAGAAGATACTCATACAATTCCCAAGTTCGAAAACTCATAGGTGTAAACTTGTCTTTTTGCAGATAATTTAATAAACGATATTTATGAGAATCTGACATTATCACATATGGCATAACCCTCTCGAGCTTCAATATTACTATTTTATAGTCTTCCTAAGTTTCTACGGCCGCAATATCAGCAGCATAAGCATTAACTGGAGTTTGCAAACACGTTATTTATATCGTTTCTTGCTCTTGTAAGTATAAGCTCATTTTTTACATTAACAACTATTTTACGATAGTCCTCAGCAAAACCCAAAATCATATTCAGTAGAAGCATGATATCAAAGTAGCCGTTATCATTAGTAAGATCATCAGCTTCTTCTTCAACACCAAGCCAACTGGCATTTATTATAAATTTTTGATCAGGACGAATTGATAACCAATTTTTTATAAGGGTGGTTAATCCAACATTTTTGTACTTGTCGACCTCTATGGCATTTATCTCATATCGTATTTCTTCAAATTAGTAGCAGTTTGCGTTGTTTATCAAAGTAGTATTTGTTACTGCTGAATTTTCATCTGCTTTGACCAATCTTCCATTAACATGTAAAGAACTTCTGGATGATAAAAGACACAAATCTTGATGTTGAATTGAAATTCGAATTTCATCGCTGTTACCATACGTTGAAGATGCATACGGCTGATGAGCATGAATCTCGTAGTGCGCAATAGATTCATCAAATGCGACTGGAGACCTTAGTTAGCTGTCTTTTTAGATGTCTCGATGCTTTTATGGACTGTTTTTTTTGACGTCTCAACGGTTTGAGAGCTCGTCGTTGACTGAGTGCTGGAGTGCATATTAAGCTACCTATATGATTTGTTTGATTATAAATGATACCCATTATGAAGAGGGCTTTATATGCAATCTTATAGTTATGACTTTACCACAAAAGTTAACTAAGTTACCGTCCTGATCTATTATACTACTTTACGTACTTGAATATGATTAATAATACGTCCAATAATCGGTAAATAAATTATTTGTGAAGGAACTTCAATAATTTTATATCCTGGTGGTACTGCTGGAAAAAATTTATGAATCGTGTGCACTTTGTTGCTATTTATGTAAGCTCCTCTCATAATGTTACATTCAACTCTTAATGCGTTTATCTTTAGAATAGCTACAGGTAAGTCTAAAATATAAGTGGTGTTATTGTTAAGAACTTGCTGAGTTAAACCTAATAGACGACCTATAGAATCCTTAGGTCTAAGGTCAATGGTATGGCTGCACTTGATAACACTTCGAAGGGTATTATTGTTTGGCGTAATAACAAGAGTTATGTTGCGAGGTTGTAATACTTTAATTAAAAATGACTTAATATCTTCGATCTCATAACTACCGATTAATAATACAATAACTTGATTGTCAACGTAAAATTTATTACAATTTTTATGAATATTTGGAATTGAGTTGAATAACAAAAGTTCTACTAAGCCAAGAACGTAGCTGTGTTTTAGCGATAATTCAATAGGTGGAAAATACTGTGCTTCTAAAATAGAAGAAGTACCAGAAAGGCTTAATGTTAATGTTTCTTCCATCATTGTCAAAGTACAACTAAGAGGTTTCTCTTGATGTAAGAAAGTTATATTTGTTTTGAAAGAAACTTTAAGCACAAATGACCGGAGTTGTAAGAGTAAAATTTTTGATATCGCTTAGGATTATATTTAACCTTATTAACATTTAGATATAACATTAAGTCGATAGGTTGCTGAAGATCTCCAAAACTGTCAAAATACACAACATTATTACCACGTTTTCGATAAGCCCCCCAGTAAGTTCCGGGTCCATTATTATCATCAAGATTTACTATAGCTGTTTTAGAAACCTGTGGGCCATTAGCAGGTAAGCTGCTTCTCATGAATACTTCACGAAAACGTGGGGTTTTTAACATTTTAGAATATTTTATCAAATCTATGTTGGTCAGAGCTCGATCAGGTAATTTTACTGCTTTGAACTTTTTTTAATTTTTTTGTTTTGTTTTTTTTTTTTCGTTAAACCTTTTTCAACGTAAGGCTTTACATAGACTCCTAATCCAGTTTTATGAGGTCTGAGATAAAGACCTTTCCAGAGGGCAATAGTTTCCATGGTTTGATTATGTCTCTGACTCTCAGCTAGCTTCTTTTTGGCTGACTTAGTAGTATTGATGCTTTTAATAATTCCTGCTATTTCATTGGCTATAGCACCTGTTGCACTCAAACCAGCAAGCAAGGGTATCAGAGGTAGAGCTCCACTAATTGGAGTAGGAAGGCGTAAGATGCGGAGAATTTTAACATGCTTTTTACCACCAGATTTTTTAACAGCAGTACGAGCACCTTTCAAAGCAAAACTAATAACATCTTGGGCTTTTTTGCTATTGAAATTCATGTCTTGTGAAGCAGCTTTAAAAATTGCACTTAAAGCACTACCTTGTGTTTTTAAGCTACTCTTTCTTCTTTTCCTTTTGTTAATACAATGTTTCTTCTTTTTATTCTTCTTCTTCTTTAGCCCCATACCAAATTTACTTTTAAGCTTCATAGCGCCAGTCACAAAGGTAGCTGCTGCTTCTTCACCAATACTTGAATCTGAAGCTTTAACTCTCTGCCAAGCCTTATCAGCTAAAATTTCATCTTCTTCATGTCTAGCTTTTAAATGTTGTCGATATTTTGAGAATTTTATATCATGCTCCTTATACGTGGCATCCAGCAGATTAAATCCTAGATCTTCTCTAGCAAGACGTTAAGCAAGCTTAGTACCAGGCCCACAATACTGATATCCAGGCAAATGAGGCTCTACTGGTAAATTATGATTTTATTTACCAGACGTCGTCCTCTCTTACGATGCATGATCATGATGATACATGATGATGATTAGTCTCCAGAGGTTGAATTATAACTAAGCGTTCGAGAAGACAAATAATGTATTTATTGTAGACGAATTCGTTACAGTAAAGAGCTCAAAATATGAAAGTGTTATACTATTCAATTAATAGATTAGTTGTCACTCATCCTTCATACCAAGTAGACATGGAATTCAAAGAACAATCCATAAAATTACAAGATCCGAATTTTGACGCTATTGTGAAACAAGAATAGCGTTCAAATTGACATGGTGAACTACTCCCCGATAGTATTCACGCAGTATTTTGCGGTCTATCTAATTGTGGTAAAACTAATAGTTTATTGGCTTTAATCGTGCATCCCAATGGTGTTAAGTTTGAGAATATGTATGTGTATTCTAAATCGCTGCATCAGCCAAAATACAAGTTTTTAAAAGATTTATTGGAGCCTATAGAGGGTGTGAAATACTTACCTTCCAGCGAACATGAGACTGTAGTTTTACCCGATGATGCTTTACCAAATTTAATAATGATTTTTGATGATACAGCTAGTGAAAAACAAGACAATGTAAGGGCCTTTTTCTGTATGGGTAGACACAAAAATGCTGACTGCTTTTATCTTGGTCAGTCATATGTTCAAGTCCCAAAGCATCTTGTAAGAGATAACGTTAATTTTTTAGTTTCATTCTGTCAAGATGAAGTTAATTTGAAGCATGTGTATAATGATCATATTAACTCCGACATGCCATACATTTAATTAAAAAATTTATGCTCTAATTGCTGAAATGATGATAAACATGAATTTGTTGTTATAAATAAAGATAAACAAATGAATAATGGTCACTAAGGAAAAGGTTTTGATACTTTTGTTGTACATTTAGGACATACCTGGTGCAATCATTACAATCAGTCGCAAGACATTGAAGCATCATCATCATCATCGTCAGCATCATTATCATTATGAATAAACAAGAGAAAGACGTTCTACATTAGTTAGTGAAGGCACGTGAGGCTGTTAGAAAAAAAATACAGAGTATTCAAGTTTGGGAAAAATCAGGCTGAAAAAGTGCTTAGTAAATTTTTTAAACCAATTACAGACCCTCTAATGGAAATTGTTGCCGAAACAAAAAAACAAAAAAATTATAGTAATAATTTTGTTACTCATAATTATTTTTACAACAAAAACGATGAAAAAAATAATGAAGTTGATAAAAAAAAGGATCCAAAAGATAGAGAAAAGTTTAGTGAAAGTGATATAGCATTCGAGTCTGCTATTAGTGAAAGTGATGATGATACTGATTTAAATAATACTATTTAGAATCAATCAGTTAATTCAGTGCAAATTAGTTAGAATTTATTAAATAATTTTTATTTACAAATACTTGATGAAAATCAAAAAGATTTATTAGATTTAAATTATGGAGTGCGGAATGAAAATGAGTTGTACAAACTTGGCGATTCGCGAATAGAATTTAAAAATAATCATATCAAAATAGATGATTTGAAGTATCCAATGACTTCGGGATTAATGGAGCTACTCATCAAAAAGCATTCTTATGAATCTCTGTTGGCACAGAAGGATTTTGAAAAATACTACGTATTGTTAAAAATGTCAAATGTTCACAGAAAAGGGTTTAAAAAAAACGGAGCTATACGAACCCATAATAGTAATAAGTTTATTAAAATAATTGCTCCAATGTTCGATCTTACGGTTCGTAATAAATAAGGTGGATCGCTGCTACCTCATTATAAAACTGTTCGAATAATGCAACAAGTATATTGTACACACTGGGATGATCCTAATGAGTTAGTAGATCACTTACGCTTATTAATAATATTTTTGCTTTAGTATTAAAATGAGTGTCGATGTATTCGGTCGAAAAACCTAAGGCGGTAGCCAAGGTCCTCCTGGTATTGGATATGAGCTTGCAACAGATGGAAAGTACGACTTAAATAACAAAAGACTGTGCAATGTTGGAACACCGAAACAGCCTCAAGATGCTGTAAATTATGCTTACTTGATTGAAGGAATTTAAAAAAAAATGAAATGAAAGCTTGAAAAAGAAATAGATAGCTTTTGAATTTTTATATTCAACTTACAAAAAAAATTCCCATTTATTCAAGCTGATTCAGAAATCTTAAACCTAGACAATTAATACATGGAGAAAATTGTGAAGGAACTACATAAGGCAGCAAGGCGTAATTATCCTCACCAAAAATTCAACATACGTGGTTTAGATGAGACTTGACAAGCAGACCTTGTAGAGATGCAGCCTTACGCTTCCGAAAACATAGGATATCGGTATTTGCTCACTGTAATAGATATTTTCTTCAAGTACGCATGGACTGTACCCATCAAGAAAAAAACTAGTGAAGAAGTAACTGCAGCAGTGCATTCGATATTAAAAAAAGGATGGGTACCAGTAAACATGCAAGTTGATAGCGGCAAAGAATTCTATAATGCAAACATCCAAAATCTCATGCAAAAATATAAAATAAATTTATACTCAACTTACAGCAATTTTAAGGCTTCAATATGCGAGCGATTTAATCGTACTTTAAAAGATTTGATGTGGAAAAAATTTCTTTTGCAAGGCAATTACAAGTGGTTGAATTTAATACAAACGTTAGTTAAATTATATAACAATAGGAAGCATCGAACAATTGGTGTGAAACCGAAAGACGTTACTGCTGAAAATGAATTTCAAGTCTTGAAAAAAATTTTGAAAAATGTGAATATAGTAGTGAGCCAAAATTTAAAATTGGCGATAAAGTACGTGTGAGCAAGACAAAACAAGCATTCGAAAAAGGTTATACACCAAATTGGTCGACAGAAATATTTACAATCACGCGAGTAGCAGCAACAAATCTGACGACATATCATCTGAAAGATTCATCAAGATCAAGATCAACCTATTTCTGGAGGTTTCTACGAGCAAAAACTGCAGAAAACAAAACATCCTGATGTATACATCATAGAGAAGATCCTACAAAGGCGTGGCAATCAAGTTTTTATTAAATGGTTGGGTTTTGACAGTACTCACAATAGTTGGACGAATAAATAACTAAGATATTTGAATTACTTTGAGTTAAAAAATTATAACATTGTAATATGTATCAAGTAATAATGAAAATGTTACATAGGAAGAATGTTTTAAATAAATACTTAAATTTTTGAGAAAATTGAAATTTATTTTGTTTCACTTTTTTACATCACACGTAAGAAAATATAATTTAAATTAGTTTACAGCATCCAATAATTTATTATAGAATTCTTCGTTTTTAAACAAAGCTGCACTTATACTAGTCTGCAGAAAAATTAGAAATTCATTGTCAAGTTCTGCAACTATCTTGAGTCCGAATTTAGTATAAGCTTTTCTTAGTTTTGACATAATGTAGTTTTGGTCAGGAATCAATTCGGAAAAATTTTTCGTTGGGAGAAAATCTTTGTCAGCGATTTTGTTGAGTGTTGCAAGATCTACCTTTAGCAAATAAAAAAAACATGAAAGTTAGCATAAATTATTTAAACATTACATATGCTGCGTAAATATGCACAAATATTTACCATAAGAAAAAAAAAAAAAAAAAAAAAAAAAATTTGTTACCTTGACTGTATTTAGGTTTTTTACGAGGTGGTTTACTTGAAGGTGATGTCAGCTTCTGTTAATTGAGTTAAACCTTACTTGGACCTCTGCTATGGTGTGGAATGAGCTTGCCTGGTCGAGACGACTCCTTATATGGTACCGACCCCCCCACTGTAGGCTTATCTGCTAGTGTTCTGTCTATTTTTGAAGGATCCAATACTGGAACAGTCCTTGCAACTTCTCCTACCCATTTGGCTACCCCTTCTATCGATCTTTCCCTCTTATTGGATGATTCATCTCCCACTATGCTATAATGACCCTATGGTAGAGTATCGGTACAACCAGGTTGCAAAAATCGTTTGTCGTCGTGTGCACTTAAAGCAATTTTCGTTTCTTTTTCAGTGAATAGTTAATGATGACGCGATCTGATAATTTCCTGCTCTCAAGTGATGCTAGTATTTTCAGTCAGACACTTTATGTAATCTTCAAAGGTTATTGTAGCTCCTACAATGGAGCTTTTTACACCTTTAGCTTTTTTAATAGATTTTGATTTTGAATTTTTACGCTATACATTTCACTTCGCGATCCTACAAATTCCAACATAATATTAACATTGCATTTATCTGTCATAAGACAAACAATTTTATTGTTTTCAGAAGGCATATTTAAGTCATTGTTGATAGGATAGTCCCACATGTCAAATTCTCTGAAATTCTCATGCATTATATTATAGATATTGTTATTCGTTATTTTATATATAAGACTATCAGTGTCGGTTTACAACAGTTTGCACTGATCCCCAATTTTATTTCTCATAAAATCATAAAGAAATTAATACGCAAGTGTTTTGGACAGGTCCAAGACCCTTAATCCTATGTATATTGGTTTTTAACAAAAATATCAGTGTGCATTAATTGTATAGCAACAAGCTGCTTGTCAAATATGTCACAACTTTAAAAATTGGGACGTGAAATATATGCTTTTGCCCCAAATCTTCCTGCCCACTTGTTGATAAGCTTAACATCAATTCGCTTGCGCTCATTTTTCATTGTTTTTCCATATACTGCATTCTAAAATAATTTGTACAACATCTTCTTAAAGTCATTTTTTGCATTTTGACGTTTTTGACTGTTTAAGTCAATGTATATTTTTAACCAGGAACTTTAATAAAACTGTATGGCTCTATAGATTTTTGTTATACGGAGACCATGACTCACAGCTTGCTTGAGTGCCCGATAGTGTATTACATATCGTTTTTTGTCGTACAGAGTAGTCAATAGCTTTTTTGTTTGGATCCTGGAAATGTTATGTGCTCAGCACATAATGGCAAATCCTTGTGTGCGTTATGGAGAGTTTCGGGGTAAGTAAGATCTACTTCGAGTAAATACCCAATTTCAGCATCATCTTCTACATTGAAAATACCTGTTGGGTTAATATTTTCAATCCATTTGAAACCAGCGTAAGGCAATGGTTGCGTCATGGCCCAACCATACAAATTATTAACATCATGATACATTAGATATTTTTCATCCATATTATCGCGTTTGCCTCCTTCGATGTATGCATTATTAGCTTTAGCATAGCGATTACAACATTGACTGATGCCACCTCGTATGCCACGCTCAATAAACATAAGCATGTCAACATCAGTTAATAATTTGAGTTTAACCTTAAATCAATTATCATCATTAATATTATTATTATTTTAATATGAATTATAATTTAAAAAATCTTCTCAAACCTTTGCATACTTCAACATGGCATCCCAAGTTAAACCAGGTGTTGTATAATAATGAGCCGGATCTAATTCATATGCTTCGAGACAATTGTTTCGAAAATTTTCGAAAACTTTGGCAAGTAGTAGCACATCAGTTTTTAAGTATAAATCTGAATACTGCCCAAGTGTTTGATTGTTAAAAGTATTCTAGATACTTTTAGCATGCTCATACTCTTCATCAGTCATATGAGCTTCATATAAGCTAATATAAAAATTTTGTTTTGTTGGTATCTTCTTTTCCTCTAGTTTTTCAAACAAGGATATATTATTATACGGGAATATGCCTTTTCTTTCTAATAAATTTATTTGATTTATATCGTAGTTTTCATTTAGGAATATACTTTCGATAATTTTCATTTTATCTAAATATGATGACAGTTTGTCGAGAGATGACGGCATAAATTTAAAGGTATCTCTGAATCGTAGATTAATATCAGTTCCTTCAACATATTTTGTAAAAGAAATATACTTTTTTTTTGTTAGAGGTAAAAGTTGAACTCTTCCTGGAAAGTTAATCGCGAAATCTTTAATAAACAAATGTGAATCATAACTGCTTTAGTTATGAAAAATTATCGGTATCATTCGTGAATCATGATAATTTGTATTACACTTGCTATGGGCAGGACCTCAAAACCTGCAATAAAAAAAATATTTTTTTGTATGGTGTATGAAATAATAATTATTATCACAGTAAAATAAAAAAATTAAATTTGCGTACTTTCCAGTCAGATGACAATGATCTCGTACTTTTTTATCAACTAAACTAAAAGGCTGGTTACATATATGACATAAACAAGCTTGATCATACATGACCTTTTCTGCTGTTGTAAAATCAATCATCTTGATCGGATTTTTATATAATTCTTCCAGTTTTAAAGCAAGAAGGTAAAGAATATTGACTAACCATTTAGCAGGTGTCTAATCATTATTTACATCATTTTGTCTATAACTTTTATACTCTGATAACTGCATTTGATGTAACATTCAATACTATATTCTACATGATATTGATACGCACGTTTATTTTTAACGGATTTCAATAAACACTCAAAGTTTGCATAAACAACAAAAGGTACTTGGTTCTTGTACACAAAATTTTTAATTCTCAAGTATGTGCTCATTCTTCTCTTTTTTAGGTAGAATAATTTTGCAATTATTCATATTTTTGTAATCTTCTTCATGGGCTTTCAAGTTATCTTTAGACCAAAAGTAATGAAGGCATTGGTCATATATGTTTGCAGCATGTTGATGTTCAGCCAACTTTTTGCGTATTAATAGTGACAAATTTTTAATCCAAACATAATGATATTTATACTCAAGATTAAAATCGTTCTCAATATTGATTGTATTATCGTCCTCCTTATCATCAATATAAAAACTTTTAACAAGTAAAAGGTTAACATGATTTTCTTTTTTGTTTCCTGATAAATGACTCGGACAAACATTGTAAGTATTACCTTTCTTTTTAAAAAAATATAAATTAACCGAAACATTATTTTGTTTTTTAAATTTAGAAATTTTTTGTAAGGATAACCGGGAACTCAATATCGTTAAAATTTAACTCGTTTTCGTATCTTCTACGATTTGAGACGCGATTTGCATTTTCATTTACTGGATGCAATGCTGATAAAAAAGCCCATTTAAAGCATTGATTGTCCGTGTTAACAATATTTACACAAGCATTTTATTTAATGTAATCTGGTAAATCTATAAATGAACTACCTTGCATAGGATTCAATTTATTGATGTTGATGACTTAATTTAATATTATATGTAAAAACCAGCCAGAACCATCATCCTCAAAGTTATCCATACTTTGTTTAATTGGTTGTTGCACATTTTTATTAAACCAATCGTCCAAATCAGTTGTTTGATAAATGGATTGTGACTTTGTGTTAAATAATTGTATATCAGCACTTTAAATGTTATCTTTTACTGTAACACATTCAGATGACAACACTGTATTAACTTTTTGTGCTTCATGTTTGCTTAGAGACTGTTGTATTCGGTTAAAAAACTGCTGTTTTGCATCTTTAAAAAAATTTCTTAAATCTTAATGTTTTAAATTAACAATCAATGCTGTCATGATTCGTTTTTCAAAAGCACTATTAACATCTTCAAGACTTACTGTTTCATTGTTCCAGCAACTGAAGGTGTTGTTGTTGACGGTATTACTGCTGATGTAAATGACAGTGCAGCTATACCTTCACCTTGAACGTATTTTGTGAAGTTATTTTCAAACTTGCTAGTTGACGCGAATTGTATATTATTTTCTGGTTTAAACACTTTGGACTCATTTTCAAATGCTGTAACTGCTGCCTCAACTCAACGATCACTGTCTGATACAAAAACTTCAGACTCATTGAAAAATATTTTTGCTGCTTTCACTATTTCTAAGCGATCATAAAGAAGTTGTATTAAAGTTTTTAGTAAAGCTATCACTGACTAAGATTTTTGCAATTCGGAAGTTTATGAGTCATTTTTTTTTACAAAAAAAAAAATCACTATCCTTTAGAACTGTAAGACTGCTATCTTACTGAAATTGGATATGAGCAGCATCATATACATTTATAGTTTGCTGATATGTTTTCCATAGCTGGTGAGCCACATCTTTAAAATATTAAACTGTTGCCATAGCTAACTAAAAACTGCAAGCTTACTTGCTCACAAATCACATAAAAATGAGCTGTTGAAGCAGCTTTATCTTAATATAAAATAAATTTTAGAAAATAGTAGGCATATGGAGGGGGAAGGGGGGGGATACACAGTTGTTCATACAAAACTCATCACAACATTTTAGAATAAATTGATTTTATTTTATTTTATTTTTATTTTTTTTAGTTTATATTCCAATTCACCTTATCTTGAGGATTCGTACTATCACTACTGTCACTCCTACTACAACTACTACAACTACCACAACTACTGCTACTACTACTGCTCCTGCAACTGCTGTTGCAACTACTACTACTAATACTTTTTCATTGACGTGATTTTTTTGCCAATTGAAGAATTTGGTACTGTAACATTTTTTTATTCTCTTTCCTCACAAAAATCATCTACATAAGTTTCTTTAATAGGTCGCTTTCGATATGCTCCATTTTTTGCGGCTAAAGCTAAACTCCGTTGCTTGAGCTTTTCTATAGCCTCTCTTTTTTTTTCTTCAGCTTTTTCAATTTTTTTTTAAGCCAGGTTTCCTGTTTTAAAATTTTTTCATGCTTTTTTGTCCGTTCGCTTATCATCTTCTTCATTTTTCGTTGGATTACCCTCGGCCTTTGGTTTTAAAGAGCTGTCTCTACCCTCAAGGGTAAAATATTCCGATCTTCGTCGGTCCATTCTTGTAGATTGTTTGTCAGAAGCTTGTTGTCTAATGGTACTACCCGTGCTGTAACAAGCGAAGAATCTTTATGCTGTGGTGTAAGCGGTGGTTGCTCACTAAAAATAGAAAAAAAATTTTTTTTTTTTTTTTTCCTCTACCCATGCAGCTTCAGACGCTGTAAGGGTGTTTTCTTCCAAGAAAATAGAAGCAAAATATTTATTAAGAAAATATTACAAAATATAAATATTCAATATAAAATAACAATTTTTTTCTTACTTTTTTGTTCTTCAAAAAAAAAAAATCTAATGTATGAAGTGCTTCTTGGGCAACTTCTCCAAGAAAATTAATAGCAGCAGCAGCATCTTGATCATGATAAACAGCATCTGCTAAGGGATTTATTTCCGTGGATATCTTATGAGTCAAAGGCTCTATATGGTGTACAATCGCCTGCTCTTCTTCTTCTTCTTCATACTCCCTTGCTAAAGTATTTATCGCACGACGAAAAAGTCGTTCGTTGTACTTTCTGATGTCACCAGTTAATGTTTTTTTCACCATTTTTGTGCTGTGAAAAAATATTACGTTTATAAAACCTATATTATTTTAATGAAAGATTTTTTAATTTAAATCAATAGGAAGGAAGGAAATTAAAAACTCTCAACATCATTTCTGCAGAGGGAGTTAGAACAGATCTTTACCATTATTTCTGCGGTAAAAGTGTTATTTTAATGAAAGAGATTTTAAAAAATTTAAAGAACTCTCAACATCATTGCTGTGGAGAGAGTTAAAATAGAACTTTTGCTAATCATTTCTGTGGCTAAAGCGATTGGTAAGATATAAAAAAGAAAAAAAAATGAAAAAACTGATGAAGGTGAGAAAAAGTAACGCTTAATAAATTATGAAATAAAAGTACCTTATTATGTTGAAGGATGATGATTCCTAGTCGTGTGAATACTCACTAAGTTGCTGACTCCTTGTGTTGTTCACTAGCTGTGATTTGAAATTAAGATCAAGAGCAGTTTTTAAATTCTCCGGAAAGTGCATGAAAATGTGTGTAGAAGGGTGAAGGAGGGCGTAAGTTATTTCTGATAGGCTATTTGAAAACTTAAAAAACCTATCGTAGAAGGAAAAATTCATACATGGGAAAAACTACCTGTATGCATGAGACCAGGGGAGAGGGTTTTTGCGCACATTATAGGTACAAAACATAGTTTAGCATACTTTGCTCATTTTTGAATGGAGGGAACTGCGGAGGTGGGTGCTGCTCTAGTATCTTTTTCTACCTGCTGCTTTGGTGTTGCACTAACATCCTTTTGTCATCAGCTGTTATCTTATTGGATCGAAGTAGTTGCTCTGAAATTAAGAAAAGCAGAGTAGCACTTTGATTTTAATCATTTCGAAATAGCACTTTGAACCATACAGTTGGAATTGGAAGAGGATTTGGAGTTCCAGAATTTCTTAAACAAGATGCCGCCTAGTGTTATTTATATCTTGGATGAAATATTTCTTGAACAACTGATAGACGACGAGTTTTGGGCAGACTCAATACTTTCATCAATTTATGATGAAAACTCTGCAGTTATCGGTAAGTTTTTTTTTTTTTTTTTTTTTTTTTCATTATTATCCAAAATTGATGATATTAAAATTCATTGAAGTTCAGGAATCACTGATCTCTCCATTCACGGAGAATTTTGATGCTCTTTAAGCAGAATGCATTGCGGGGCAAATAGTTTCTCTAGATCTGTCAGTTGTATTACAGTCGGCCGAAACTACAATCAATATCGACAACATTGAAAATTTTATATTTGAAGGTGAGTTTAATTATTTATAATTACTTTTTTCATTTTTTTTTTAATGTTTTTTTTTTTATTTTTTTATTTTAACATTATTTTTAACATTATTTAAAAATTTTTTTTTTGCTTGACACTATGTGGTTTGTTTTGAAAATCATAATTCGAAACCGTGTTTTTCAGTCGGTGACATCGATGTAGTTCAAGAGTCACCGATCTCCTCACCAACTTCTTCATACACTGAGACTTTTGATGCTCTTTGAGCACAGCAGCAGAATATATTACAGAGCATACAGCTCCACTTGATCTGTCGGTAGTCTTACAGCCGGCAGAAACCGAAACCACCATTGTCAATGTAGAAAATGTTAAATTTAAAGGTGAGTTAAATTACTTTTAATTATTTTCTCTCTAGTTTCTCTAAACGTTTCTTCCTCTAACTTTTTTTTTTTGTTTTGTTTTAACATTATTCTTTTATTTTGTTTATCAGATTATTAAGATTCATGTCCCTCAGGTGGCGAAACCGATATAGTTCGAGAATCACCGATCTCTCCAACACCATCGTACACGGAAACTTTTTATGCTCTTTGAGCAGCAACAGCAGCAGAGCATATTACGGAGCAAACAGCTCCACTTAATCTATCAGTAGTTTTACAGCCGACAGAAAGTAAGTTTAATTACTTTTAATTTTTTTTCTCTTATCTTCTTAAACGTTTCCTCCTGTTAATTTTTCTTTTCTTTCTTTTTAACATATTTTTTATTTTGTTCAACAGATTATGAGGATTCATATTCGTCAGGCGATGAATCACCGGGCTCTCCAACTCTTTCATACACTGAGAGTTTTTACTCTTTCGAAACAGAAATTGGGAGTATTTCACCGTAAAGAGTACCTCTAGACTTAAGCACATCACTCCAGTCAGCACAGGGGTCACAAATTATCGATTTGACCTCTTCGTCAGAAGTTGCGGTCATATTCATTTCTCCGCAGCTGAAATTTAAATCATCTCTAGAAATAGTTGAAGTTAAGAATTTATTAAAAAGAAAAATTGTTGAGGAAGAAGTTGAAAATTAAATAAATAGAAAAAAAGAGTATGTCGCAAGATACAATTTTAATATTGTAAATAAATTGTAAAATATATTGTTTATAAATTGTTAAATATATCGTATTTAAATAAAGAAATATTATAAACATAACTGCATTTTAAAGATTACAGAGTCTTAAGATTTATTACTCACTATATCCCAATGTCCGACAATTTTGCTACCTGCATTTTATAACCAAGTGCACATATCCATAAGTTTTCAAAGTATAATACGCACGTCAATGAAATGAATACATTGAAAATGTATTTAAGATGTATTGAGGTAAAAAGTTATGCTCAATTTACATAAAAGAATTGGGATGCTTTAATGGGTATTTAGTGTAATGTACTTTAACGCTATATTCATTTGTTTGTATACCCTCGATCGAAGAAGGTATATTTCTCTTTTAGTAATGGAGTATATTGTAGATATCCAGGGTTTTAAGACTACAAATAATTAATTTCTTTTTAAAGAAATTCCATATGTTGAACTTGGGAAAAGTAGGGATTCCATGGCAGTTGTAATAGTGCTTAAGCCGCCTTTCGCGTGGAAAAACTTATCTTATGCGGACAAGAAAAAAAATCGTTTGTTGATAACCAATTTCCATGGGATAAGCTGGAATGTTGGAAACATTTCCTATGAAAGAGTGCTTAATATATTTAAAACTGAACTTGTTGACGCGGAAACGGTTTTCGTCAAGGGTCTTAAAAAAAAAATACCTGGAAGAAATACTACTATGCAAGTATGTATGTATGCACACATGATAGAATACATTAAAGGAGCAAGTCATTCATGTTTTCTACACTTTTAGAGTCATTATTGTTGAGGAGTATGGATGCCTAGCGCTTGCAAAACTTAACGAAGCCTATTTGCCATGCAAATACCATGCCTTTTACATTAACTCTAACATTAACTTTAACATTAACATTAACTTTAACATGTGCTATCAGAAATGTTTCTGCAATAAGGGATTGGATGTATTTTAAATTAAATCAAAAAAATGTGCTTAGTTCGATGTATAAAGTAGTTTTTCCTCATTAAAAATTTTTTTGCTAATAATGAAGAACTGTTAGAATATGTAAATTATAAGTCAAGAATAAGATGTAAAAATAATTTTTTAAAGTGAAATTGTGCTTCTAAGCTATTTAACTGACCGATTGTAATCACAAGAGTGACTCAGGCACTCGGAAAGAAGGAAAGCTATATCTCATGCTTACTCGTGGAAAAAGATTGCACAATTTTACGCAGCGCTGTTGGCCGGGCAGATGTCACTAGCTCTGATAAAGAAAAGTTTTAAATACAGGTTGTGTATTATTATTCACTCAGTTTAACTCATGTGACAGAAGTAATAACAGCAACGGTGAAAACGAGAGCCTTGTCAAAAAAAAATTTTTTAGAAAAAATCATTTTTAATTTAAATATTCACGATTTCAAAACACATCATGGATTTCATCATTAGTATCCACGGCTTTTATAATGCTGACAGACACTTTATACCAAAAGAATTTTAAGTGGTTTCCTTGCAAGGAAACGTTGTTGGCAATTGGATAATCAAGCCAACTTGCAGTTTTAACGATTTACCGTCTGATATAAAAAAGCATAATAATCACCAGACGGTAGAAGTCCACGAAATCAAATGGTTTGAGGGTGATGTTACTTTAAATGACTTAAAGTATCATCTAATAACTATTGCCAAGAACCTGAAAAGAATTTATGCATACGGAAGTGATGAAGGTAAGTTCATAAGTTCAATCCTGACACGTGAAGTTCACGATTTGTCCCAAATGCATCGTACTTTCAAAGACTTTGAAGACAAAGTCTCTTCTCCAGTATACCTTACACACGGACAAAACCATTTTGAAAAGAAAAAACTATTTTGTGCCCTACATAAAGCACATTTATTAAAACAATGGTTTTTGAATAGCATATTAATTAAGTTATCAAAGCAAGACAGCGATTTATATTATGCAGCATATCAACGCCTTAAACGACAAAAGCAACAGCCTACATGGATGACCGGCTATGACGTGGTTGGTTAAGTGAAGCACATAATATAAATAATACTGATAAATTTTTTCCGCCAAATTTTTATGTATTTTAAGAACAACATGTTTAACAAAATCGTTTTTGTAAATCATGTACATTTTTCATTTAATATAAACTGATTTTAAAAATAAAACAAAAAATGTTCAACAATTATTTCCCTACCACTCCACATCCTACATTATCATGCAACGCGCTCGTTAACACAAAAAAAGTCTTGTATGCATGTAACTACCACGTGCACAAGCTGCACACGGTTTCACACATTCAAACAGTGCCCGCAAATCAACGCTGCAGATGACTTACGCACATTGCATCGCACGCAATTTCAAACTGCGTTGCACGTCACCAGCTGGCGCACGTGGCGCTACAGGCGCTAATGCACATTGCGCATAAATTCAAACAGCGCACGCAAACTCAAGCAGCACTGCAGCTGGTGCATGCAACCTCAAGCAGCGCACACACAAGGAATGCGAGGAAGCCACAGCTCCTGCTCGCCCATTGGCTGCAGCAGGGACCACTCCACCCGAAAAGAGGGGCTGCTCGCTGCGGAGAGGGAGTGGGCCAAAATCGCCTGGCGACTCGAGCCCACCTGGGCCGGAATCGCCATAGCTTATTTACTTACAATAATTTTGTACATTGTAAAGACTATCACTGTATTTTTATTCATACCCAAAGAAACTATTGTACTATACGAATACGCAATAACTTTCAGTATGAATCTGATTCTGGGAGCAGTAAGGTTAATACAAAAAAAAAATTTTAGAATAATACAAGAGAGGTTTTTGAGACATTTGAACAGTGATTTCTCATTGAAAACTGCATAAAAAATATAATTTTTCAATGTTTTGAAAGATATTTTTTCCAAATTAAGAAGCCTTTCTGTTTAAATGCAATTTTATAATGTCAAGAGGCATTTAAAAAAAAACTTTTATTCCTTGCAATAACCAGATAACAAGTTGTGGGTTCATACACTTAGCCATCGAATTTAAAAAAATTAAAAGTATTTTAAAACATGTATAAAAAGAAACGATTTTTTTTCTTCTCATAAAACAGATTTTTATTATATGACTGTTCTTGTTGTCGATTAAAGAAATTGCTTTTACGATACAGCAACCTTTTTTTTTATTTATTTACTTTTCTCACAAATAATTCAACATACTTAAATTTTTGAAAACTATGTTTTGAACAATCGTCAGGGTGCCAGAGTAAAAAAATTGAGAAAAGTGGTCGTTCTTTGTAACAGTACGACATTTAGCTAAAAATTTTCAGAAAAATATGTAGAATAACACCGTAAATTGTCAATTTTGTTGGATATACGCCATCGTTTTTTATTTGCAGAACAAATTGAAAAAATGCTTTTTTTTGTTGTTATCAAATATCTCGAAAAGTTTCAGTTTTAAAGTGAAATGATAAATACCAAAGTTATTAGTCTGATAATTTTACATAAGCATTGTATTAAAAAAAAAATAAAAAATTTTTTAAATGTTTAATTAAACGAGAAAACTGTAAAACCCCCAAAAAATTAAAATGCATAATAGACATCTTGCAGCATTTAAAATTGAGTTAAAATAAAATGTTAAATAGATATGTGTATGATCAACCTTGAGCCCCACGAACAATCGAAAAATTGTGAGATGATAGCCTATTTCAGCAACATTCAAAATTGAGGAAAAATCTGATATTAAGTAGACATTCGTATTTTATTCATTGTACGCCAAGTCCGAAATGGTAGCCTATCATATAATTATTAAAATCGTTAATTAAAAATTTCGATTGCGTATAAAATGTGTCACGGGCAGGGCATCGACATTTAACTTTTTTTAATCAGTGAAGAATTAAATTATCTTTACTATCTCAAAAACTAGATTTTTAGATAAACGAACAAAAAAAATTAATTACCAAACCCCGCAAGTGCAAGGCCATATTTTCTTTAATTAGCAAATTCCATAAAAAGAACTTAGTGCAAGTGATAATGCTTGTTTTAACATGAATAAAAAAAAAGTGATATAGGACCAATAGACGCCAAGATACCATACTTTCATCTTTTTACTCATACCAGCCATTAATTTAATTTTTTTGACTTTAGACCAGCACGATTTTTTGCTAAAGGTTTATTGTCCCATAAAAAATTTTTCCCCTATTGATTTAATTAGTTCTCTTGCATGTAACGATTAATTAGAAAAGTAAAAAATAGCTCGTGAACCTCGGTACTTGAGCAGCTGCAGCTAGCAGTGTGCTGCACATGCGCAGTAGCTTAAAAAGCGCTGTAGCAGAGCCTTTCTTCGTTACACCTGGATTCTTTGTTGCACAATTAAGGTGGTTTGGGCCATTTAAAAAAGTAAGATATCAATGCTATACCCGAGACACATTCTTTACACAATCGAAATATTTAGTTAAAAATTTTAACAATCTTACAATAGGCCACCATTTCAAAATTTTGCGATTAAACTTGGCGTTCAAGGCAGACTATACCAATATCTATTTAATGGTTTATTTTCACTCAATTTTAAATGTTGCAACATGTCTATCATGCATTTTGATTTTTTTGCGGTTTTTATAGTTTTCTCGTTTAATTAAACACTTAAAAAAATTTTTTTTTCATACAATGCTTATGTACAATCATCAGGTTCATAAATTTTGTATTTATCATTTTACTTTAAAACTGAGACTTTTCAAGATATTTAATAAGAACTGAAAAAAATCACTTTTTCAATTTGTTCTGCAATAAAAAAGCGATGGCGTATATCCAACGAAGTCGACAATTAACGGTGTTATTCTACGTATTTTTTTGAAAACTTTTAGCTAAATATCATACTGTTACAAAGAAAGACCACTTTACTCAATTTTTTTGCTTTGGCACCATGATGACAGTTGAGAACAAAGTTAAAAAAAATTTAACTATGTTCAATTATTCGTTAATAAAGTACATGGACGAAAAGAAACGTTGCCATATCGTGAGAGCAAAATTTTTAATTGACAACAAGAACAGTCATATAAGAAAAATCTGTTTTATGAGAAAAAAAGAATTAACTAATCGAGGTATATTTCATCAGTAAATTTTTTGTCTTTTCAATGTATCGGTATGTATGATGTAAAAATATTTACCATGATTCAGAACAAAATATACCTATATGTGGATAACAAGTATACATGGTAATTTACAAAATAGTTATACATATTATCTCATATAGGTTATTTTCCAATGGTTGCGTGTGGCGAACCTTGATGTTTATTTAAAATTTTTTGACTTGTTTGTATTACCCGTCCAGAATTGAATATCCCTATTTATTGATGCAAACTTCATGACATAGGTTTTTCTTTATACACTTCTGATAAGTTTGTAGAAAAAAATTCTTTATACATTTGTATTATGTCTTAAAAGCAAATAACTGTGCATAAACTATATAGGATCATATACATTTAACTTCGTGTATATTATTTTTTTCTAAGTATTTTGATGTATTCTCGGTGTATAAGGTCTTATAAAATATGTCAGGTGCAAATACACATGTATATTCTTATAATTTTAGTCTTTAAGTGGTGTCATATGATGTTATTATATGATTCTCGTCTAATTTCTACTGGTTTGGTATTCAATGCGGATATGACTGACAATGTCAGTATGAAACTTCTTGTCTTAGGGCCCACGGAGCTGAGCTTGCCAAAATATTGTGTAAATATTTAACGAACATCTACAATTTTGATGTACACGTTCTGACGTACGTTCAATGTAACGGATGCACAACAAACAAAAGATTTGTGAAGCAAAAATTGAAAGCTGGAGAGACTTTGTTAGTCAAGTGGAGAATGAAGACGTCTTTGGTCGCGTCTATAAATACATTGCAAATAAGAAAATTCCTCGCACTGCCTTTAGTACTCTTCGCACTGAGGACGAATATACACTGTTAATGAAAGAAACAGCTGAAACCCTGCTAGCTATTCATGTACCGGATGACTACGAATCTGGTGACTCTCCGGAGCTCAGTCGCATGAGAGAGGAAGCTGGGACTCTTCCAAAAATGGAAGATGCCCTGGCATTTTCTGCTCAAGAGCTCAGAATTGCCGTGAAAATATTCAAAAATGGCAAGGCACCAAGGGCCGATCTGGTGGAGGCTCAGGTTGTCAAACGAGCAACTAGACTCCTCCCAGACAGTTTCCTCAGATTAATAAACGCCTGTTTGGAAAAAGGTCACTTTCCCCAGGAGTGGAAAAAGGGACGGCTTGAAATTTCAGAGAAAAAGACCGAAGGCATATACCTCAAAATCAACGAATTAGGAAACAATGGACCCAAGGTAAAACGGAGGCCTGATAGGCCAAGGAGATCAAGGAAAAGAAAGGCAGCTCCGATGCTACGGATGCCAATCATCAAGATCAAAGGCATCTGTCTTCATGTACATGTATACATTAGCGGTCAACTTTGATTATCTATCTATGAGTGGAGCTGTGTACAAAATGTGTCAGCGTAGATATAGCTAAAAGTTGACGTTTCGGTCGTTGTGATATACCATCCCAATCCTCATTAAGTACATACGTCCACTGCATCTGTATGACTTTTCATCTTACATGCAGTTAAACGTTGACTTTTAGTTACATAATAAATAGTTTTGACAGAACTACCATTCGAAGTATTATTTCAAATATTTAACGTATATGTGACGATTTGTTTTATGGTATACAATTGAAAATAATAAAATGTTTTCGTATTATATCACGACAGATACAGTAACTAAATAAACACAATTTCTCAGGTAACAAGGGGGTCGCCAGACCCACAGAAAGAACGAAGCTGAGGTAAACGTTAGTACTGCATTCATGTTGTTTACTAAAACAAACACTTGAAAAACGAATAAGAAAAAAAAAAAAAAAAAATAGTTTACTACTCACGATGGTTGAACTTCGTGAGTACTTTATTTATGCACGACGTTCTCACGAAGTTTAACCATCGTGAGTAGTAAGCTATTTTTTTTTATTTTTTTTTTTTATTCGTTTTTCAAGTGTTTGTTTTAATAAAAAACATGAATGCAGTACTCACATTTACCTCAGCTCCGTTCTTCCTGTGGGTCTGGCGACCCCCTTGTTACCTGAGAAATTGTGTCTATACTCATCTCATGTTTAAAGAACTTCGTTCTTACCGTGGGTCTCATGACCCATTCATCCCCCCTGGTTTATTTTTTTTTTTTTTTATTTTATTTTTTTTTTTTCTTCATTTCTTGTTTTATTTTTTTTTTATTTCTTGTTTTTTTTTATATTTTATTTTATTACATTTTTTTTAATTTTTTTCTTTATTTTTTGTTTCATTTTTTTTTCCATTTCTTGTTTTATTTTTTTTTATATTTTATTTTATTACATTTGTTTATCATTTTTTTGTATTTCCTTTATCTAATTTCTTTCTTATTTTCGTATTTTATTTTTTTTTTTTCATTCCCTTTTTTTTTTTTTTAATTTATATAATTATGTGACATAGCAACATAATCAGTAAGTCGAATTCAAAATCTTGAAAGCCATTTATACGTTGTGCAACTCTATCGTATATGTTTATTTTAATAATTTATTTATAAAATAATTTATTTATAACAGTCATTATTAGCATTACTGTAATGCCAAAAAAAACCTCAGGTTTAATAAAAATCGGTCGGTATTTTATGCATCAAATGCATATAATACAAATGTTTCATGCGTAATAACGCGCCTTATTATGTTTTATCTACATAACCATATTTATACTAATTAAATTTTTTTTTTTTTTTTTTTTTTTTTTAACACAAATACTTACACAATTTATCATGAATTAAATGAAGTATCAGTGAATGCATATAAAAATAGAATATTATAGTTACGAACGGCACGATAAGTACAAGAAACCGAGTTTCTCTAGTCGGCAGCGCTCGTAGCAGAGTGGGTAAGGTACTGGCCCTCATGTGCAGGAGGTCAAGGGTTCAAATCTCTTTAGTGAAAAATTTTTTTTTTTTTTTTTTTCTTTTTTTTAAGAATTGTAAACGAAAAAATTTAAAGTGAAATAAAAATTCTGGGAAAATAAAATTAAAATTTGTTAAAATTTATTGCTTGGGAGTGTGAGGGGGAATGGTGGGTAAAGGTGTGTAGAAGAGTAACACCGTACGTTTGGCAGATATACATATATAGTGAAGAGAGGGGAAGAGTGTAGAGAACAGTAGGTGAGGGGGACGGTGTAAGGGGGGAAACTTGAAAGGCAGAGACTTCGGGTGAAACCACTTTTGTTTCCAAAAAAAAAAATCTGTCGGTTTTAAAATTCCAGCCCCCCGAGTAACGCGACATAAAGAACTTCGTTCTAAAATTTGGAAAATAAAGTTTTCTAAGAAAAAAAAGACCATACATCCAGGTTATTCTTTATCTTGCCCTTACATACTTCATCCGAGGAGCAATTTGCTTTAGTTTTAGCATTTTTCATAGCAACTAATAAATCACAAGGACAATGTTTTAACAGTGTTGGTTGCGATTAAATAAAAAATCTTTGTTTGGCCACATATTTTAATAAAGCGTTGCACCAATATGAAACAAAAAATATGATATTTGTATTTACTGATGATGACTATTATTTTCTAAGTATGACATAGAAAATGTTACGTTGGGAAATATTTTAATTAAAAATTTAAAATTTAAAGCAAAACATTTACTATTACATAGCATTCAGTATAAGACCGTTTAATTGAAGTTTTAAAAACAAACGTTGTATTTTTATTGTTTTATAAAAAAATTTTATGCACGAATTAATACAACAAGAAGATCCAAGAAAATGGAGCGCGAGATTTCGTTAAAGTTGTACAGAGCTTTGACAAAGATCACAGCAATTATTATTCTTTTTTAAAAACGTTAATATTTAAGCTTAAAATGTAAGAATATCATGTTACATCAGAAATGTTTGTACAAATTTAAGATATTTATGGAGTTATATTAACTGAAAGGAATATAACGTTCTAGAAATCTCAGGATTCAATATAACGTAAAAATATTACTTGAAATAATTTACATAGGCAAGAAACTCTTTATGTTTATGAAACAAAAGTTTGTTATTATCATACCAATGAATAAATAATAAGTTTGTTATTATTTTACCATGATCTCTATGGACAGTGTGAATATAATAGATGTTATCCGGAAGTGCTCTAGAGGATGATCTTTATAGAACTGTGAGAGACCGTTACAAAAAAGGGCCTATAAAAACATGGAAGAAATCAAATAAATGTGTCTTCTCTAAATATTATATAATCTTTATGATACATAATATATTTTTTTATTTATATATATATATATATATGAAATGAGGTACAATTAAACACTTTTTATAAAACGATAATGTACAAACTATTAAAAAAGTACATCTTCAGAATTCGATAGCGATAAAAAAAAATCAAGAGAAGTAGATTTAGCTAGGGTAAACTGCCTAGTAATTGACCACTCACTTATAATTGACCTATTGGAACAAAGATTGTTCTTATAATTATGCTTATATTTATGTACTGATAAATTTTATTTTATCGTCGTCTTAGGTATATTATTAGAATCCTTGGTTTTAAAATTAATTTATATCTACAGATTATCCTATAAATGTTGGTAGACAGTAAAATAAAATGATATCGAAAACTTTGAAGTACTAAATAATTAAATCATATTTTTGCTTAGAAACAGGATGGCAGTTTTAAGAATGACATTTAAAATGTTAAACAAGCCTTACACATCAATAAATTATTCAAACTAATAAAATAATAAACTTATTGTGATGGTCATTTACTGAACACATTTCAAAGTCATTTTTCCAGTATATGACCGTCTCGTAATAACCGGTCAATTACTAGCAGCTGCACATTCAGTTGATCACGAGACATCAGCTGTTACGTTAAGTACGGTTAAGTTAGTATATTAATAAACTAATTCACATAAGTTATACATAATCCATGAGTAAAAGATAAAAAAAAAAAACCGTGATACAAAGTGGTAGTGTTAGTAAAAAAAGGCGTTCGTACAATACTTCTCAGTATACTGTAATAGCTCTGCAAAAAGCTTCAGATGAAGTCAAGTCTAGTACTCTGAATATCAATAAAGCTTCTTTAAATTATTTAATACCAAAGGAGACGCTCATTAATAAATTATGTTCAGGCTTGAGGATCATAAGTAGAAGAGGCCCTTCCCTAGTATTAACAAGGGAAGAAGAAGCTAGAATAAAGCAGTGGATTATTTATAAGGCTGCTATCGGTTATGCTATGCACCCAATTATTGTAAAGTTAACAATCAAGAGTGTGTTGGATCAAGCTCTACAAAAAAATCCGTTTAAAAATGATATACTTGGTGATGAATAACTTAAACTTTCCTAAAACGACATCCAGAAATTGGCTTCGAGCATACAGAAGTTTTATTCAAAAGCAGGGCTAGTATTGGCGAGCTGGATACACGGAAATAGTTTTTAGATTTTAATGAATGTTTGGGAAAATTTGGTTAAAAAAAATGCATTAAGAATTCTAGAAAAAGCATCAAGGATATTTAGTTTAAATAAAACTGGAGTACAGTTGTGCCAAAAACTGGTAAATTACTTGGCTTAAAAAAAAAGTAAATATGTATTACGTATCGCCTGGGCAAGAAAAAGAGAATATAAATGTTCTCTGTTACTATAGTGGTGATGGAAAAGATATTGCCCCAATAATTGTGTATCCACATAAAAGGTTTGCACATTAAAATGTGTCAGCTTCTGTGCCTGATAATTTTGAAGTAGGTCATTCAGCAAGTGGCTGGATAAATACAGAACCATACAATAGTTACACTATGAATCGATTTAATGAAACCCTTGTTCAACGTAGTGTCAAGCTTCCAGTCGTACTACTGTTTGATGACCGCAGGTCACACATTGGTATGGCATTACATGATTTTTGAGTTGATAAGCGTATTTTATTGTATTTTTCTATTTAAATGCCACTCACTCGATTCAGCCATGTGATATTGATATCTTCAAACCATTAAAGATAGGTTAAGAGCAACAAATCACATCACACGCTCAAAACTTAAACTAAGCTATTACAAAAGCAAATTTTGCTCCAATATTTAATACAGCACACTAGCACGCTTGCACGCCTGCAATCATTGAAAAAGCTTTTGAATGCTGTGGTTTGTATACGTTTAATCCACATAAAGTGGTCTACACAAAGTGCATGCCCAACATACGTAAAAGTTTCAATCAAAATTTTGATAAGAATGAGACGAATAATGCTGACTCAAGTTCTCAAAATTTTCAGCATTCTTTGCTATTTAAAGTTGAAAAAAATATTCCTATTAATATTTTGAATGAATTTCAAGAAGTTTATAATTCTAGAAAATCTCCAGGACATAAGACTTTAGTATTTAACGTATGGAAAACATGCAAAGAAGGTGTATTGCACACAACACTAAGCATTGATAACGTAGAAAGTACTGCTAAGACCAATGCAGTTAATATTAATATACCAAAGATTGATTCTGAACCAATAGTTACATTCAACGATGAAAGTGTGAACTTAGACATAAAGTTTATTGAAGAGTCAAGTAATATTTGCACCAATGTGTCTGACTTACCAATAATTTTTTCTGATGTGATGAATACGATTCTAAGCAATGAGAAAGATACAGCAGTAGTAGTCGAACAGTTACCTGACAAAACTTGCGGTATGGGTTTGATTACAAACTACATGCTTACAACTATAATTATAACTTTCATTAATTTATAAATTTTAAGTATTACATGTTTTTTTTTAAGATCACTTTTTTGGACGTTTCACGATTGATTATTGAACATAACATGTCCTTCGCAAACTTTACAACTACAATAAGTAATGTTTATCATTTCTTATCTACTACTAATTCAGTATTAACAGCTACTCAACTACATGATGAACACACAAATTCTGAAACTGTGATTAAACTAAAACCTGCACCACAAATGGCTGATGATAATTCTGAACTAACAAACACTACAGTTGGTCCAGGTAAAGTCAATATATTTATACGATTACGAAAATTTCAGTAGCCTACTTGTATTACTTTACCACTAATGTTACTACTGTCATTTCAGGTAGCTCGGAACCAATAGATAAGATTTGGAAACAAGAGCTATACTTTCCTAAACTTGTAAGTAATTAAAAAAAAAATTAAAAAAAAAAACTCATTTCACTATTAGTTTTAAAGAGTAGAAAGAAGAAGAAGAAGAAGAAGAAGAAGAAGCTAAAATGAAAAAAAAATATGTCTTGCAACGGTAAAAGAAGCTTCAAATATATAAAATAAGAGTTCAAAAAAACTTAAATTGGAAGAAGATGAAGCCAAGAAAAAAAAAGAAAATTAAAAAGAGGCAACTATTGAATAAAAGAAAAAACAAACAGTTAAAAAATACGAGAAATATGCACAGATTTCGTTATACATAGCAGAAAAGGCCAAACTCCTGAACTTGCCACAATCTTCGAGTATTAAAAGAGAAGCGTTTAATGACATAAGTAATAACGAATTTGAAGACAGATTTTTAACTAATTTACAGTTTATTTATTATATTCTTAAAACTGTGTTACCACAAGTAAGCTGCTGCCAAATCAAAATAAGTCACCAGATAGTGTTATGATTTACTATGTAGAATTTAATTTCATGTAATTTAATTTAATTTAATATCAATTGCAAAATGCTGTGTTACTGCAATTTATTTTCTATTAAATCATAACGGAAATATACCTGACAATTTTAAAAAGTACCGGACTACAAAAGTATATTATTACACTTATTTGTTTTTAATTTAACATTTTATACGATGGTCAATCGACTAAATCATTGATTACAAACTCAAATTTTTTTTAATTATCTACAGGAAACAGAATAGTTACTGAAAATTGTAAGAACTTTTAGTGCGGTCCAAAACTGGTAAAATGGTGATCATTTGCTGTCACTAGTTGGTCAAAATCTGGGCCCAAGCATTTTTCGATAAATGCTTTATTTTAATAAGTTAAAGGAAAAAAAAAACTTTTATTTTGGAATTCTAATGAAATGTTATAAATATTGAAAGAACTGTTGCAAAAAAAAACTGTTAATATTGTTAAGAATAATTAAATTAAAAGCATTTGATACTCAACTTTTGACAAACTGGTCAACTACTGGGCAGTTTACCCCTATTTGGGAGGAAAGCTCAGTATTTTTGAAAAAATCTCTTGGAACTTTTGGTTGAATTTAACATGATTAATGTAACGCGGATACATGGCTTAGTGCAAAAATTATTGTGTTAAAAAGGGGTTTTTTGTAAAGTTCATTGATTTTTTAAAAACAGTTATGAAACTGTAATTGAAAAAAAAACAATAAGACTATTTGTTATTGTTTTAGCCAATGTTTCAAATTTTAAAATTAAATGTAAACATTTGTTTAATTAATCAATTTTTTTTTACAATATTGTTTGAATTACGGAAAGAAAAAGTTTACTGTTACAAAATTCCAATCAAATATAGAAACCATCATAAATTTTTTTTTAATTTTTGTTTACTATCAAAATTTTTTACTTTAAATCATTATTTTAACGTTACGTATTAAGTGCAATGTTTTTTAGAAGGGATAAGATATTTGATGAAAGTCTAGAACAACGACTGTTAATTTTACTTGGGATAGTGATATTTATAAGGGACTAGACAGAATCAACCAAAATATTTATAAAAGCATTTCTGCAGAAATTTAAAAAGAAGTAAAAAGATCTCCCATGGCATAACTTAAATTTTAAAGTAGGTGCAATTGTAATGTTAACAAAAAATTTAAGTGTAACTAACAGTTTATGTAATAAAGTGTGATTAAAAACAAGTAAGTTATTTGAATACCTTAGCAGAAGAAATTATTACTAACGAATAAATTAAAAATAAAATTTTTACGCTAAAACTACTTTAAGTACAGAAAACAAGTTTTCTTTGTCCGTTAATTGTATACAAAAAATAACATATTCTAGATAAAACACTTATAATTACTATAAACATAACACAAGGTCAAAGTTCTTTAAAAATTGGTTTATGTTAGAAAATCATTAATCTCGTAAGCCTAATTAACTGTTGCCTTATCTTGATATAAAGATCTTAATAAAATATGATATTAAATTAAATCCGACAATAATAAAAAAACCAAAAATATAGTGTGCGAAGAAAAAATTAACGGATTGACTAATTTCCCTGTAAATAATATGGTATACAAAAAATGCAATTTAATTGTCAAAGGTTAAACTGAATATCTCTCTCTTATTATTTAATTTGTTGAAATGTCAGTATAAATATATTTATAGTCACTGAAATTTCACATTACAAGGTACCATAGTGTGTGCATACTTATTCTATCCTAGCTATTTTTGCCATTACCGTTGTGGTATCAGAGCTTTTTTTTTGTCAATCTTAATATTAATTAAATTTAATGAGCACAATTGTATAATATTAATCTTTTGTTAAAGGGTGAGAGCTAATTTACTAACACAATGTGACTGTATATAAAGAAACGATTTGACACATTTTTTTACAGCTTTTCTGAAAACACAAAGTCTTAAAGTACGTAGAGAAGATGCACAGTGGGGCCAAATAAGAAGAACAGGACAATAGTAAAAAAAAAACTAGTGATTGTTATGAAACAAATTACTCAGGGAGTTTGAGGGTCGCTAATTACGAATACAATTTCAGACTTGAAAAATTCAACATGGCAGATCTAATATAGTGGCTACGTCTTTTGAAAACCTTCTTATTAATATAAATTCTTAATTTGTTTTTATACAATAGTGTTTTATTTCAATAATAAATAGTCCATTATAAAGACAATGACAATAAAAAATTTATTATGTGCTACCGATTTGACATGTTAATGATTGAATTCAAAACCAAAAATTTTCTTCGTAATCTGATTCTGCATGAGACACGTCCGATTCACTTGTAATACTATTATTTGATTCAAATTGGGACAAAATACTTTCGTGTGCAGGTAATAATGCAGGCTTAAATCATTTTAAAACGTTCTCTGATAACGATTTAAAGTGTTCTTAAGGTGTTAGTCGACTATTTGTAATAAACGGGTCAATCATTTCTAAAAATTGTTTAAAGATATCTCCTACTGTCCTTTCTCTATAGTTTTTGTGTGTAAATCAAAGCCAAAAATTTCTGAATAATTTATTTTCTGAATAATTACAACCTTCGTGAGCTTCCTCTCACAATTGACCAATTTATTCGTGAAGTAAATTTTTCATAAGCTTTTGTATTGATTTTATAACTGCAAGATATCGCTTGCAATATAACAAATAGCGATTTATCAGTTTTTTATTGAGGACAGATTTTTTAACAAAAATCTAAAGAAAATTTTGAATGCGAATAATGTTAATAATCATTATACGAATATGTAATTAAAATATTTACTTATACTATTAACAATAATAAAATTTCATATAAGTAGAAACAGATTTATTCATAATATTAAATTAGTTATAAAAAACAATTGTTCTAAGTTAAATTAATGAATAAATAATACCATCACTTAATATTAACTAGCAATCTAATAGATACAGAAGCACTGGCATGTTATGCTACCCTAGTAAAAAAAATTAGTCCTGCAGCATAGTTTTTCTTTATTTTTTAAATACAATTTTATTTTGGATATTCAATATGGAATAAAAATAAGTGTGGGCCTATGTGACAGATGTGAACGTAATGTTAGAGATGTAATCAGCGTAGTCAGTAGGAAAGTGTCTTAAATTCATCAAAACATTCGATGAAAGTGCACAGTCCTGTACTGGCCAGCTTATTTTTTATTTATATGGCATTCTGGTGATATATATTGTTTTAAATTTTTAAAAAAATGGAGCTCACTAAGAAAAAAACTACTTCTGTTACTTGCTAAGCATAGCACTGACCACTTTTACGAGAACTTGTTACAATTACCATATGCACTCATATAGTCGAGTTTAGAATCCATCATAAGTAAATTTTACTTTACTAAGAACTACTTAACTCAACCCTGAATCAGAAAACCCCTGATAATGACTTCCATTATTCAGACTTTTATCTGGATTTTTTTAACTTGTCATGACAGTAACACGGTAAGATAGTGAAAATATTTGGCTAGTGATAAGAGAGTGAGCGTGGAGAAGCATGGTAGATCTGTAAAAAAGCGTGGAAAAGCGTAGGAAAGTAAATTGACAGCCCCAGGTTATAAAACCTTACAATAAAGAAATAAATATTTACATTAGTAGGGCACTGCTCTCTTGTGCGCTTCGCTCACCAATCCCTATACGCTAAAAAAATGTGATATGTGCTTTAATGCAATAAATAGTTACTCAGAATAACTTATATATTTTACGTTGCTTTGTTGATATTTTACGGCTTTTTATGTTTATTTCTATTGTTCTACTTTAAAGAATTAAGGATGTTGTGAGCTTAGTGAGAGACAACGTTAGCTTATTAAAAATGAATCATCATCAAAGGGTGTACAGGAACGTATGGTCTAATGATTAATTGGAAATACCAGAGAGACCACTTAATATTAGAAACCACTGAACAGTGGATAATTAGGTACCCAAGTAAGAATTTATACTTCTATCAAGTTATATGGCAGATAATAGAATTACGAATATAAATGTACCATCTATAAAACAATATTGTGTACAAAAGTGGTGCAATTATCGTTTGAATAAATACTTATTATACGTAGGTATACACCTACGTTAGTAAGGGGTGGTTTTAATGAATATTTTAATATTTGTCAGTTAAAAATTATAATGTTCAAAATTTAAGAAGCTCCACTATTTTATTTGCGCTGCATGAAAGAAAAAAATCCAAAAAAAAGTATTTTGGAGCCGATAGTTTGGTGCTTTGTGAAAATTTTATATCTTGTTTCTTGTTCCTAAGAACAACTGTGCCTCACTTTAAGGCAGATAGTACCCCACTATAACGAGCTGTGCCCCACGTAAAAAGTCAGTGATTTTGCTCAGTATTATTAAAGTTTTAATATTAATAAACGTTTTTAACCCTGCAATGTATTCTCAAGACTTTCAACTAAGTGATTAATATTTATACATTATTATATATATAATAGTTTTTCTATAATTATCGAAAACAGAATGGGTGATGGTAGTGCCCCACCCTCCCCTTTGGGTTAAAATATATGTTATCATATATTGCGTGCATTATACTATGAAAAATTGTACAAGAAACCAACTTGGGCCAAAAAAATTAAGCTGCCCATTTCGTCAACATTGTAAGATAATAATTTGCAAATAAAATCTAAGTGCTGCTTCCAAATAGTTGTGTGCCTTTCGTTATCTCTCATTATACATAGGTATGAATTCTCAAAGTAACCAAGTAACTATTTAGAGTTAAATGTTTTCCACATCCACACAAACTTCGTTCTTTTTTTCTAATTTTAATATATTTTCTTTATTAGCAGTAGACAAGATTCTACACTGAAAAATGAAGCACTTTACTCTTTAATGACAGGAAAAAGTCGTTTTTTAAGAAGATAAAAAAAAAATCATATTTGTGCCATGAAGCCAGCAGTAAACTAACTAAAGGATTTGCCACTACGCCTTAGGCTCTAAACTACTTGCACACTTAAGTAACTTAAAACTTTTTTAACAATATTGTCAAATCATAAGATCGTGATACCTGACGTAATTTTTAAGTGAAATTATGAGGACAGAACACATTCTGGACTGTTAGAGTCATAAAAAATTTCTTATATTGTAAAGTGTACACTAATTTAGTGTATATATATATATGTATATATATATATATATACATATAGGAGGTTTCATGTCAACTGAAACGCTGCTCTAGACATTTTTATAGTTATGAAAAAAAACGGCTGAGGGCTTAAACTTTTTGTTTTACAAGAGCTTTCAAATGCCACGTGGCGGTTTACAAATTTTTAAAATGGCAACCCCAAAATGGCCACTGTTTTTATTAAAATAGTAGAACAAATTATGCAATGTATCTGCAAACACAAATTTGAGATCTAAAATTATGCTTTCTTGGGCTCAAAATGTTGGTCATGATATGTTGTTCCAAATGTCGTGTGGTGCTATATTTTTTTTTAAAATGGCGGCTCAGAAATATGGAAAATGGCCCTTTTTTCTGCAATTTCACGATATTTTGGGCTTGTAGGCATAAAATGTTGGTCATGATATGTTTTTTTAAAAATGTCGTGTGGTGCTTAATGTTCTTTAAAATGGCAACTTGGTAATATAGAAAATAGCGTTTTTTCTGCAATTATGCCATATTTTGGACTTTTTTTACAGCCAACACAAAGTTAAGATCCGAAAATATGCATTTATAGGCACTTAATGTTGTTAATCATATGGTGCTTAAAATGCCGTAAGGTACTCAATTTTTTTTTTTTTATATGACAGCTTAGAAATATGGAAAATGGCACTTTATTTCTGCAATTTCAAGATATTTTGGGCTTATTTTTGCAGCTAACCATACGGTTTACATTATATGTTTCGAAATGCTTTGTTCATAAAACAATTGAATTTTAATTAGATACTTTCATATAGCATTTATTCCCAAAACTCAATGTCATATGTACATGAATAATATAGTAATGTAAGAAATACTTGATAAGTATACCACATCCGACAGCTGTACAAACTCCTCTGAGGGGATCCAAAAGAAGATTCTTAATTTAAATTTCGCGCCATTGGCCTGTGTCGGTAACTATATGGTTTCTTATTTTTCATTGAAACACGGATGCAAAATCAGCAAAACCCAAGATCTTATGCCCTAGATACCATCATTATTTCTTACTGTACAAAAATTTAAATTAAAACATGAACAACAATTTAAGAAATTTTTGCTCCGACTTTTTTTTCGTTGCAAAAATTCTTCAAGTTGTCATTCACGAATTAACTTTAAAGTTCTTATGGTAATAGATAATGATGGTATCTAGGGCACATGATTTTGGGTTTTGCTAATTGTGCATCCGTTTTTTAATTAAAAAAAAAAACTGTATAGTTACTGACAGAGACCGATGGCATGAAATTTTAATTTGAAATCTGCTTCTGAATCCCCTTAAAATTTAAAATTCAAAAAAGGGAAACTTCGTAAAATTCAACTTAACTTTGTTAGCGTGGTGTCAGTCCAGGTCCATGGTTCTTACTAAAAGTAAAAATAATCATACCTTACCTAATGTTTAATAGACTGCATCCGTCTATTATTTTTTTTGTGTATATTAATACTAATGATTAAAATTATAAATTATTGGGTCAAGTAAAAAATTTTTTTCTTTTATCAAGAACTATGAACCTGAACTGATACCACGCTAACATAGTATAATTGAATTTTACAAAGTTTCTCTTTTTTTAATTTTAAATTTTAAGGGGATCAAGAAGAAGATTTTAAATTTAAATTTCGTGCCATCGGCCTCTGTCGGTAACTATTTAGTATTTTATTTTTTATTAAAAAACGAATGCACAATTAGCAAAACCCAAGATCATTTGCCCTAAATACCATTATTATCTATTACCACAAAAAGTTAAAAGTGAATTTGTGAATGACAACTTTTGCACCGACTTTTTTTTTGGTGCAAAAATTTCTTAAGTTGTTGTTCATATATTAATTTAAAATTTTGTACAGTAATAAATAATGATGGTGTCTAGGGCATATGATCTTGGGTTTTGCTGATTTTGCATCCGTGTTTCAATAAATAATAAAAAAACTTTATAGTTACCGACAGAGGCAAATGGCACGAAATTTAAATTTAAAATCTACTTTGAGATCCCCTTATAAGAGTTTGTACAGCTGTTATGTGTGGTATACTTATCAAGTATTTCTTACATTACTATATTATTCATGTACATGTAACATTGAATTTTGTAAATAAATGTTATACGAAAGTATTTAATTAGAATTTAATTGTTTTGTCAACAAAACATTTCGAAACATATAAGGTATACCGTTTGGTTAGCTGCAAAATCAAGCCCAAAATATTTTGAAATTGTAGAAATAAAGCGCCATTTTCCATATTTCTAAGCTGCCATTTTGAAAAAAAAATTAAGTACTTCATGGCACTTTAGGCAACATATCATGACCAACATTTTATGCCTACGAATGCATATTTTCAGATCTTGCATTTGTGTTGGCTGCAAAAACAAGCCCAAAATATCGCGAAATTGTAGAGAAAAACGCCATTTTTCATATTTCTAAGCCGCCATTTTAAAGAAAATTAAGCACCACACGGCATTTTAAACAACATATCATGACCAACATTTTAAGTCTAAAAAAACATTATTTAGATCTCAAATTTGTGTTTGCAGATATATTGCATAGTTTGTTCTACTATTTCAATAAAAACAGCGGCCATTTTGGGGTCGCTATTTTAAAAATTTGTAATCTGCCACACAGCATATAAAAGCTCTCATGAAAACGAAAAGTTTAAGCCCTTAGCCATTTTTTTTAATAACTATAAAAAATGTCTAGAGCAGTGTTTTAGTTAACATGGAACGATATATATAGATATATATATATTTAAACCTTCTTTTAATAAGTCTCAATTTATTACAAAGAATTTTTCAGTAAAACTATGTTTTCTACTTAAAATTTTTTTTACTTTAGTTTTGTACAAGAAATTTGTAATATATACTTATTTAAAATGTTATCATCACAACTTATTAACCTACATCACCTATACTTATATGGATAAAAATTGCTTTCTGTATTTGTTAAACAACAACGGAAATCCAAACTACGCTGGAAAGGTATATTTGTCATAGAAATTGGCATTAGGTTTTTTCATTTACTATCAAAGATTTGCAAGCAAAGTACACAGGGACCCTACTAATGAATATATACACGAGTACATTCATATGCATACATTTACTTACATAAAAACGTATTCCTAAGAATTGCCTTACGTCAAATTGAACCTGAATTATGACCAAATATTCCTAAACTTACAATACTTAAGTTATGAAATAATAGCACCTGTTTCCTTGAATTTAATATTAAAAAAAAAAAAACACTTCTTATCTTTTGAAAAAATAAGATTTCAAGAACATTAAATTAAAAAAAATATTTTGTTTTGGACATTTTTTGATAAATCGTTACACTTGTTCAATCAAAGCTAAGCTAGTAGAAAAGTTTTCTAGCTGTTTATGAATATTTTTAATATTATAAGTATAACAATAATAATTTTTCTAAATAAACTAGTTAAGTAATAACTTTACAACTCCTACCACAAATTAAAAACTTCTCATCACTTTTGCAGATTATCTATGAGGCAAAAATGTCATTTATGAATAAGTTAGGTATTTTTGTAATAATTTGAACTTGTATACTTTTTCTTGAAAATACAAAATAGTACATTACTTTCTTTATAAATGCACTTAAAAGCAAATTAAATAGTTTTTGTGGATATAAAGCACTTACTTTTAGTATCACATACAGAAAATTATTATATTGTCAAACTAAATAACGTATTACCCTACTTTTTTCGATTGACAGGTTTTTGACACATTATTATTACGCATTATTATTTTTCAACATTTGGAATAGTTTTTGTAACGTTGTTCACATTGAAAATGGTTCAAATTTCGTTTATCAAATTTCTTTACTTCCTCTGAAAGCAATCTAGAGATAGTTAAATTTTCCTACCTTATCGATAAATAGCCCATGAAGAAGCTGGTTATGACAAGAGCTAACTGAAACAGACTCATTAATATACACAGATTCTAACACAAAAAATACAGACATGAAAGTTGCAGTGACATTTACCTGATCAAATGAAGATATAGATGACAACATATTTTATGAGGAAGCTAACAGTAAGGGAAATGAAAATCATAAAAAAAAAAATAAAGTTTCTCATTAAAGAGTACAGAATTTGACAGAAAGACTTAATCAAAGTCGACAAGAAGTACTAAGTAAGACTGAAAAAGATTGTGAAATAAAAAGAACAAATTAGGATTTTTTTTCTACAACTCGATTGTATCTCAATACAACTATCTCTTCATAGAGATAATGCAGACCCTCAAATTCATGACATATTATATTAAATAAATACTTAGGATGCTATCAACTTCAATAATTTCTCACTAGATAATGAGATTGCTAAACCGTGAAGACATACGTCGCTTTCGAGCCTTAGTTCGACGAAAACGAAATTTCATCAATAGTAGATCAAGAACGAAAAATTGTTAAATACTCCATGAACTTAAAAGGGAAACTCCTACTTTTCTAGTACACTGACACACATGATATAAACTACCTGGCTTAGAACTAATAACAGAATAACTCTAAGAGAACTTGAATGAGAATAGCACAAGAGCAGTGAACCATAATAAAACAAACAATTAAGAAATCGAAGTACTACACCAGATTTTATGCTGCTGGTAGACTTATACCTTTTTTTACTTGTACTTTTTTTACTTGTACTTTTTTACTTGTATTTTTACAAAAAACAGCATGAAAAAGTTTGTATTAGTCACAGCAATAGTAACAGGAATACTTATGATTTTCAAAGTTGGCCAAAGCTAATGAATAACGTGAGTAGTTATTGCAATACAGTTGCCCCTCATTGTGTTACTGAATACTTATTAGGAGGAAGTATAACGATCCCTCCTTTTTCATCTTTCTTCTTTTGCCACTAATAAATTTACCTTAACCTACTTGCCTACATGTATGTGTTTTATTCCTAAGCTATAAAATTACTGTATAAAAATAAAGGAAGAGAAAGAGAAAAAATCAGAGAGTCCTCGTCATAGTATTTATTTAGCTTACGGTTCTTATTTAAATGTTTTATATTTTGCAAAAGTTCTGAGTATTGCAGAAAATTTTATGCTAAAAAAATTTATGAAATAATTACCTTTACTTATGACGATTGGTAGCTACGGTATTAACTCAATACGAGTTTTTAATATTCATTTAACTTAGTTTGGCAGTTTTCGCACAACCAGCCATTAAGACTTCTACGTAATCACCACATATATTCACCCATTTTTTTCCTCTGTTATAAATTTTATTACACCGTACACACCTGTTACCACGTCTTAATTTTATTGTTTCCAAACATCCCTATATAACTAGAATTGATTTTCGTTTAAATATTTCACAGTCATAGTTAGCATTCGTGTAACCTCTAAAATTATTTTTACTGTCACTGTCACTACTACACCCCTCACAATCATAAGGTATTGCTCTACAAACGGAAATCACAGACGTAGTCAAATAATTTTCACTATCACAAGACACTTTGTTTTAATACTCCACGTAATGAAAGCCACTGTAGATTATGAATTCATCAGTTCCAATAGAATAAATACTATTTTAATCACTGTTTAATGCAATTACCGTTTTTTATCACATTCGTGTTCTTTATCATGTTCAGTTGTTTTGTCCCACTCACTATCACTATTTTTACGTTCATAATTTACTAGCCTTATTTAAAAGGTTATGAAAGAAATGTTTCCATCAGACAATAGTTTTTTTTTTAAAGTAAGAAAAAATAATTGTTTTCAGACATAGTTCTTAGAAAATGTATCGCTGTTACACGAATCTTTTTTTTTTTTCTTTCTCATTAAACGATGGCCTTTCAATAAGTATTGATTTATAGTATGATAGATCACCGAGCAGACTACCTCTTGATTATTGAGTTCCCTGTAAAATATTTTTTGGAAAAGCTATTGTGAATTAACGAGTCTAAAGTTTCTTGCCACAGTATTAAAATTCAGTAAACTTGGTTGGTAAACTCTAAAATAACTCCGATATAACAAAGCTTCACCAATTACGCAAACTCCTAAAAAACTAGTAAACGGATAAGCTGGTTTACGGCATGCCCGTAAAATTTCCAAAAAATCGGTTCAGGCTACCGTTCACGCGCATTCTTGTTTATAATATTACTGTTTGGAATCGTAGCGGCTTCCGTATCCTCCGGAAGCATATTGTCAGCTTACTTGATGGTACACATCGTATCAATGAGTGCTAAGCTGAAGTTTCACAGTTAGCACAAGTTATTCGCGAGATACATACGAACATTTCATATGATATACTGTTTACTTTTGTCACTACATATATTTTCCCGTCGTTAGACAGGTCGACGATAGGTAACATGTAAAAAGTTACATACGAGCACCCACATGTATGTATAATGCCTACTTTGCAAAAATGCTGTGAGGCTTGAGGAAGGAAATCTCTACAGAAAGAGTAGCGATAACATCGTAGAAATAAAAAAACTGTTATCAGTCTTTTACCGTTTTCGATTTTTTATGTTGATACGATTTACGTAACATACAATCTTTCCGTCAAAATCATCACAGTAGAGTATTCTATCGTGAGTTATAAGATATACAAGTTGCACAAATAGTATTCTTCTTCCAATAATAATCGTGTCGTAAAAGATTTTCCATCGAAACAGTCTGTTCAAGGTTCTAGACGCCTAAAGTTACATATGTGCGTGTGTGTGCCTGTATAATACATACTATGCAAAATTGTATAGTGCAATAAATATGATTCTGCTATGTATTTTGCTAGTCCACAGTATTTTCTTTCTCTTCGAATAATATTAATTGTAATGGAGGGTATTACCAAAACGCTTCTCATTAGCATTATTAGGTGTTAGTTACAAATTGTAAATGCTTACAAACCTGACATACGTACAATATATGGTAGTGAGTGAAGTCACGATTTAGGATCATTATCGATGGATTTGTCAGCTAAAAAGTCGCACTTTTTCTTACTACATCGTTGAATAAGAGGGAAAAGTAACGTGTTTAAATGCAGACTTTTTAAAAACATTGTGATTCTCGAAATAATTGTAAAAGGAGTCAAACGCAGAGGGGGCAATAAGATCCCACGAACAAAAAAGTTAACACGATGTAACTAAAAGTTTTTTTATTTTCAACCGTATAAATCTTTTTTCATACTTTTTTTATTTTTTTACAAATAAAAATAAATCTAAAGTGTTGGTTACAGTACTTAGACGTACATATGAAGATACATCCGAGGATAAGCTAATAATGCAATGCGTCATTACAGCTAGGAAAGAAGAAGGGAAATAGATGACACGATGTATTTTATTAAAATAATAATTAATCGTTACTCTAATCAATTTTTAGTGGATAAACAAGAAACGTTGAAATGCAGAGTTGCTAAAACTGCACATAATGATGTCAAAGATAATGGTAAGTAAAAAAGTTACGTAGGTTGTATCAAGCTTATTAGATGCAATTACGGACCAACGCACAAAAAAAGCAGCCAATGATTTTGTTAGAGAGGTGAAGGTCAGTATTTCATGATTTTCAATTATTTTTTACCACTCATGAAACATGCATTGTTGTGTATTCTTTACAAAATTCCAGTCACAGTCATTCACTCTTATGCGATGGTACACGTATTGTCATCGATATATACGGAAACGTTAATAAGATACATAGATTAAGGTATTACGAAAATAAACCACATTTTAAACTGATTCTAAATTTGATAGGCGCAAGTGACAGTACGGGGTTCTATAAACATTGCAATAAAAGTTTTTGGAGCGTAGAGCATAATTGATGCTCTAATAAATGTTACGAATATTTTCAATCACCGTGGTGTAAAATAACTGGCAACTCTGAAAAATTGGACTTATGCGATAGATCGCTTATTAACAACAACTGTTTGAAAAAGCACTTGGACAAAGGATCGCTTAAGAAATCATTTAGTGTTTGCAAAAAAACAAGAAATTGTTTAATATGTTGTAAGATCTTGTGAATGAAAAAAAACAAATACATGCTTGTGGAATTTTCTTTATAACACGTGTGATAAACGCTCACCTATCAGTCATCTCCGTTATATAGGGATTCCTATTAAGACGTGCGATAAGAAAGCTTCGTTCGTAGTACTGTATTTTGACTTTGAGACGCAAAAGTCGGTATCAGTATTTGGTGACGATGAAAAAAAAATTCATGTAGTAAATTTATGCATCGTAAAACAAGTTTGGAGTTTTTCTATCAATTCGAAATAAGAGTCTGTTTTAACAAGATACAACTGTAAGACATGCAAATATATTTCTTGAATTCATTCGATTAAACAATTAATAGGTCTCACGCTAGGTCATTAAAAATATTTTCAGCAAGTAGTCTATATTGCGCACAGTGCCTAAGGACTCGACGCGCAATTTATTTATAAGTATATCGTTAAAGCACACAGCAAGCAAGTGACACCATTTATCATTATTAATGACTCTCAAATTATTCTGATGGAATTTAAGGAGATAAAATTCATTGATGGTCTTTATTATTTTCATATGCTTTTGAGTAGTCTACCCAAAGCGTATGGTCTAACTGGTATTAAGATGGGTATTTTCCTATATTTTTTCTACAAACCTGAAAATCAATCATACTTAGGTCTTGTACCATCGTTAGATGTATATTCGATCGATATTATGCTTGCACAAATAAAATTTTTTTTTTTAACGTTTTAATGATCAAGTAGCTAACGATTATATGTTGAATTCATAAGGGAAAATTCTAAAATCCTGAGAACAAGATATAAAAATTTTAAGATTGGCTTACGTGGCTTATTGGAAATGTTCAATAAAATTAAAAGTAGATCCTTTCATTCAATGTACGACAATAGCCTCAACGCGTATAAGTGTCTACAAGAAATAATTTTTAAGGAAAAATGAAATCGGTGTGATACCATCAAGAGCTTACTGATTAGTAAATAATCAGTCTGGAGTAGGGCTTAAGTGGCTGTGTTAGATTGAGAAGCGTGTTCTCGATTGACTCATCAGAAATGCTGGAAAATGCAAAGAGAAAATAACACCAGAAAGTATCGTTATCAATGACTATTGTGCTTTACAAATTGATGTTGGTAATTATCGTAATATCATATTACAGCTTCGCTGTTGTTTCTTGCATGGTTGTCTACTATGTCTTAAAATAAACAGAGATTTTTCTTTAACAACTGACAATACAATGGACGAAAGATACGAGAGAACCTATGCATTTAGTAAATAAATATTGTCGTGCAATTATGCTTTTTTAAACAGAAATTTGTAATATTAAGGACTTCCAACATTTTATTTAAGAACATTACGATTATTAGATACAAAAACCTCTTGACCCACGTGTTGCATTTTTTGGAGGACAAACTTGAACAACAGATAAAAAGTACGGATGCCAGGGGACAGAAAAATTAAAGTACGTCGACGTTTGTTCGTTGTACCCATATTTATGCAAATGTAGTAACTTTTCAGTTAATCACCAACTAATACATATAGAATAAAAAAAGCGTCAAAGCAATATGGGAGACATTAATGGCTTATCCCTTGTAAACAGCTAAATTATGTGTGATGTGCTACCATCGCAAAACTCATACAATCCTGCGTTACCAGTAAATATGCACAACAAGTTAATTTTTTCACTGTGTTGTACATGTTGTGGAAATATATAGTTTAAGCAGACTATCTGCACAAAGATGCCAATGATCCTATTTTGAAGGGCAAATTGGTATCTGGCGAAGTCTAGATGGCCGGTTAGGTAGGTTAGGTAGTTAAAAATGCTTATCAAATATGGCTTATATAACGCATTAACCCGGGATTGCAACTAACAAGTATGGGATATTAATTTTATTTACTCAGGGACTTTTTATCGTGATTTTACTTCGATGGAAATCTAGTAATTACGTGTAAGGTACAGCGCTAGATGCAGCAACAGGTAGTATCGTATAGCCATCATATCTAAATATGCCCTTTTCATGTATCAGGAAGTATTCCATAATATTACACATACTGAGGTACTATCCTGTATATTTTTTTTTTTATCAAAAAGTATTCCCTAACACGATACACACTGAGGCACTATCCTGTTACAACTGCACTCAGCACTATAAAAATGAATTAAGACACAAGACTATGTATAAATAATAAAAGTTTATGTATCCACATCAATAAAAGCTACTTTGATTACAATTTCGACACTGCACACCACAAAGGCGACGGCTCGTGCATCGTGGCATGCTGTATTAATACGCTACACTTAGCATTTAACTCTTATGCTATAATAACAATAGAAGAATCAGACTGACTCTATAACTACTAGAGTAGGAAAGTTAGAACGACCACTTTCACGCACAAATACTCGTAGCACCAACACTATATATTTTCACATACCAGGATTGGCTCCAGCAAAGTGTTTATTAATGCCTCCAGCAGTGTTACCAGCGGTGAAGGTATCGGGAAACCTGGGTGACTGTTTTAGGGCTGGCTCATGTGTGTACGGCAGTACATCTCGGCTTTACTACGATGCAGTAATTTGGCAGGCGAGAGTCTGCTGAGGCCAAGCAGTGCTGCTCCAGTGCTAATCTTGCAACGAGCTCAAGTGTCTCCCTGATCCCACCGCGCAGGCACACCGTATGTTGGGCGGCCCACCATACACTATCAACCAACGTAGCCATACAAAGTGTTCACCAATACTAGGATTGCTCCTGAGACACTAACACTGATAGCTGTCGTTTCTAGATCCACTTACTTAACATCGCACATACACACACACCTCTGAAATACCCGTAGGAAGTACGGGAGAAGAGTCAGGCCAAGCTCTATAGTTACTCTTAATGCTGTAGCTTCTCGGCTTCATACAGGAATTCTATACACTACAGAAAACCATACACAGGAGAAAGAGCCAGCTACGAGACTCTTGCCATTTATCGTCAGTGTCAAGGGTCCTGTGACGTGCTCGTGTATACTTTTGATTTTTTACGTCACAAATCCCCCTTTAAAAACCTTACGTCCACCTTGTGCAGTTTAAGTTATCCTGCGGGTGTAGGACCTGATGCTGGAAACTATAAAACTTGACGAAAGTGTACTTTGGTGGGAGTGTATAAGGTGTTATCGCCTACGTGGTATGATGTTTTGTCTTCTTCTTCCAGATTATTACAGGATGTAACTGGTCAGCACTTTGTAGCCTTGCTCTGTGTATTTGTAATTTTGTCATGCTGTCGCAGTGACATCTGCTCAGAGTAATATTATTCCTTCTGTCCTAAATAGCCTGTGGTGTACCTATACATTTACAAAAAATTATAATAATGGAAGTAAAATATTTACTATATCTACAAATGGTTCTCCACACCGTTTTCTCCGCGTAAACAGACTTAGAGGAGAAGAGTGGGACGACTACTTTCTTGGCACTTTTGGACGAAAACGCTTCTACTGAACCACAAATATGTGTTCAAATACTGTTTTAAAACATTCTACATACACACAATATACGCAGAATACAGATACGCACAGTTCATATTTTAGTCTATTCCAGCTTCCATATTGCCATTAATATTAGCTATTTTTCTAAAGATTCTATTCATTCATATGTACGAGTATATTTACACGTTAGCTATCACCACAACCAACAGCCTTTACTGCTATGCCTGTTAAAAAATAAATTTTTTTTTTCTCTTTTGTCTTTCTCTCTCGTAACTAAAAAAAAGAGAAACTTTTTTTTGCGTTGTCTCTTCCTCTCCTTTTCCTCTATCCAACACACATTTATTTTTGTTTTCTCACCATTAAATTTGTTTTTTAATACTCCAACTCTCTTTTGCTTCCATTCTCTTTTCTCAACCAGTATTAAATTTCTTTTTTTTTCTCTCTCTCTCTCTTTTCGTTTAGTTTTCTTTCTGTTCTCTGGTTACTTTTGTTTTATATTCTGGCTTTAGAGTATTTTAAGTAAATCATAATGGGATCTAATTGTAGTGACTTGGACTTCAGTTTAAATACGAGTTTCGAGTTGGGAGATGAACTAACATCTTTAGACCCAATAACAGGTGGACAAGTAAGTAAATGGACAGTGGAGGCATAATTGGAAGAACAAGTGAGATAATATTTATAAAACCTTAATCTAGTATACCTGGGACTGGGTGAAAAAATTCGAGATAGACTCGTGAGATTTTACATTTGGTGTTACTAAAACAATCCGATGAATAGATGGTCCTATTTAGAAGATTAATTGTACCCGATAGGTAGATTAGAGCTCCCTTGCCCATCTCTACTGCAAATACCCGGCAAAAACAGAAGGCGTGCTATTTTACAGCTGAAAACGACTAGTGAACAGGAAGAAATAGAAAATTTTAATAGAGACAGGAACACTTTTTAAGATGTAGTCCAGCAATAAGTTGAAAAAAATCTACATAACCAGATGTCACTATTAACATTGTCTGACAAGCGACTAAATGAACAAATTCCACAGGGTATAAGTAATTCAAGTAAAATACGCAGCACATACACACACACACACACACAATATTTGCTCATCGACAACATGCAGTTTGCAGCACACAGGAAACGAGATGACCTAGGGTAGGTAAGTCAGTTGGTGGGGGAGGGGTGAAGAATGCCTAGTGCCACAACAGGAGATTCTGGTATAGGGAAAAATGACTATTGAGGGGTACGAAGAGAGGACGTGTATCTGAAAGAGATGTAACGGGGTAGTCGAACGAGGTAGGTCCACAAGTCTAATCAACGATCAACAGCTAAGAAGGACACAACAATAGTTATTTCACCCAGATACGCTCAAATAAGATTTACAAGACGCCCCTAGAAGAGAGAACAGACAAAATACAAATCTTTTATGACCGTCAATAAATCTTGAAAATACGAACCCTTATGGATCAAGTAATTTACCATGAAATAGCAGGTCAATAGAGCATATCAAAACCATCACCCTATTTATCGAGGCCGAATAAACCAAGCCCACGTTAGAAAGTTCACAGATTTTGTAGTGCTAGGAAAAAGAGTGGAATTTATTAAAAGTCAGAATAAGGACTATCAACCATTTTCTAGACCCGAAGAATTTCTTTTCTCCTTTACAGCGTATCAACCTCACCAACAAGTAACAACCAGAAAAGTAACAGCAGTAGAGTCGATAGTGAATAATAATAACGTGCTAAGTGCCATTCAAAGCAGGGAATCAACGGCCAAAGTTGGTACTAATCATCAGTCAAACTAGGCCAGCGTTTAGGCCAAGCCTACAGCAAAACAGGGTCTCATTCAAAACATATCCAGCAGGAAAGGTCAGAAGGGCGCAAAATCAAGTGCATGTTTCATTCGTAAACAAGGTGGATACTAGTGTAGGGATTGTCCCAGAGCCGTATACTGCTGGAAGTGAGGAAAGATCGGTAACAAACGGGCGAAGTGTAGGAATTGTAATACTCCAAGGCCAAAACACTTGTGGGAGAGGATGCGTTAGGAGTTGGTACTACCTCTTTGAATCGATAACAAGTTCGAGCACAACCTACTTCTAGGCTATCGATTAACGTTAGGAAAAATGACCATAGTTTTATTAATAAGCTTTATCCAATATGCACTAGGTGCACGCAATCGGAAGATTATGGTGGTTTATTCTACAAATACTTTTGGAGTGTACGTTAGGCAACTAGACGGCGATTATGTTTCTAAGGAGAGCACAGGATGCCGTCTCCATGAGGGAGGCATGTAGTGATGTTAAATACTTGGGTATTATTCATTTAGGAAAACGTGTCAGCACAATATTGAGTAAGATGCATCCGATGAGCTTAGGAATATAGAATGACGTAATGTTTCTCATATTGCGGAGCAGATGTTTGGGGCAACAGTTATCAACGAATGACGGAACAACGCCAGATGAGAAGGATAAGTTGATTGGCAGCAAAATAATTCCGTGAAAACTCACAGGTGCTGACGGAGTACTACAAATTATATCATTGAACAGAAAACCAAGGCACTTTAATTTAAGTGTTCACGGAACAAGGGTATCTGCGTTGATCGATAGTGGGGTGGCGCATTGTTATTTGGGTAATAATTTTTTAAAAAGATTGGAGAAATTTGTGACTTGCCAGTCCACAGTTACAGTAGCAAATGGCATGTCCATTTCATTGCAAGGCACCACTAAGGTCAACTAGAAATAGGGTGTATAAGGGACTCCATTGAGTTTGGACTGGCACACGTTCTAAAATATAAAGTAATTGTAGGCATTGACTTTTTACGCCAATTTACAATTTAAATTTATTATAGCACGGCTGATGGAGTCAAGATACTCAGGAATGAAATGAGCTGATCCAACTTCTGGATAAACTCATACCACCACGTCCTGAAAAACTAGGCATCACTACAGTTGCTAAACATCGCATAGATGTACAAAGTCAGGCACCGATCAAACAGCGACCACGTTAACATGCCCCTAAAATGCTACAAATAGCATGTAACGAAATCGAGAGGCTCAAACAAGAAAACATCATGGAGAAGGCAGAAAGTGCATGGTGCAGCAACCCATTACTTGTCCTTAAAGCTTATAAATTAAATAGGAAAATAAAATAAAATGAGATCAAGGAAATATAAAAAATAAAAAAAAGTAATGAAATAAAATATGAAATAATAAAGAAATGAAATATTAAAAAAAAATAAAACAAGAAATGAAAAAAAAAAATAAGAACAAAGTTCTTTAAACATGAGATGAGTATAAAGATACACAATTTCTCAGGTAACAAGGGGGTTGCGAGACCCATAGGAAGAATAAAACTCTATAAAAATAAGTACTGCATTCATGTAATTCACTAAAACAAAAACTTAAAAAACGAGTTTAAAAAAAAAAAAAAAAAAATTTAGTTCAGTACTCACGATAGTTGAACTTCGTGAGTACGTCATGCTTAAGTACAGTACTAGAGCAGAGTTAGTAAGGTACTCGACTCGTGTACGGGAGGTTGCGGGTTCAAATCTCCTTGGTGAAAAGTGTTTTGTTTTTTTAAAGAATTGTAGAAGAAAAAAATTCAAAGTGAACAATTATTATGGGAAAAGAAAATTAAAATCTGTTCAAAAATTAATCGCTTAGAAGTGTGAAGGGGAATAGTTTGCAAAGGTGTGGGGGAAAGTAGCGCGGCAGGGTTGGAAGATATGTGGTGGGGTAAGGGAAAGTGTGTTGGGGACTAAAGGTAAGGGCGACGGGGTAAGGGGGGACACTTAAGAGGAAGAAACTTCCAGTAAGCCACTTTGGTTTTATCAAATTTGTTGGTTTTAAAATTTCAGCCCCCCCCCCCCCAGTACGTGGTACAAAAAACTTTGTTCTAAAAAGTTTGATTTTGCATGGACTACAGAAAGTCAAATGAGGTCATTAAAAAGAATGCGAACCCGATGCACCCGATGAACAATATCCTTAACAAACTTTGCAAGGCAAAAGTGATTTCAAAGATAGACTTTAGCGAAGCCTATTACTAGATTCTGTTGGAAGATGACAGCAAGGAGCTGACAGCCTTCGCAGTGCCAGGTCAAGGTCTTTATCAGTATGTATGGAAGCCTCATGACCTAACTAATGCGCCTACTACCTTTCAAGCAATTATAGATAAAATAATTAAGCCAGAATGGGAGCCCAACGTCTATTCATACAAGGACGATATTATAATCGTAACGGAAAATATCCAGGAATATAAGAAATGGCTTGGGATTATCTTAAACCCTTTTGAGGAAGCTAGCTTAGTTATAAATCGTAAAAAATCGGAATTTGGATGTGCTGAAGTAAAGTATCTGGGGTATAAGATTGATGAATATGGACTACGCGTTGACTCAGATAAGCTTAAGCCAATCATCGAATACCCAGCTCTAACCAACCTAAAACAACTGAAGCGGTTTATTGGTATATTTGGTTAGTGAGCTTGCTTCATTTAAGAATTAGCTGACTTCAAAACACCCCTAACGAAGCTCATGTCTAAGGATGTTAAATGGGAATCGATCCTTGATCTGGAAAAGGCATTTAAGATGTTAAAACAAGACTTAACTAAAGCCCTGGTACTTGCAAGGCCTACTTTCTCAAAACCATTTGTGCTACAAACTGATGCCAGTGATTATGCAGTTGCAGGGGTGTTTACTCAGGAAATAAATGAAGAAAAACATCCCATCTTCTATGTAAGCAGAACGTTAAGCGAAGCTGAGGGAAAGTATACTGTAACGAAAGGAAAATGTCTAGCAGTACTTTGGTCAGTTGAGGTTAGGCCGCCTTCGAGGTTATTTGCAGGGAGAAAGTTTTACAATGATCACTGACCACAGTAGCCTTTTATGTTTCATCAAACTTAAGAATCCAGTAGGTAGGCTAGCCCAATAGAATGCTGCATTGCAGGCATATAATGTGAAATTTATTTACAGAAAAGAAAAGTTGCATCAAGTTGCAGACGCGTTTTCGCGGGCATACAAAGACCACATAGCAGCATTGGGAAAGGTCATCTCGACTACCCTTACAGAAGATGTTTGGTACAAACGGCGAATAAAGTCAGTAAATCAGACGCCCCTCAAATTTTCTAATTGGAAGATCTTGGAAGGCGAATTGTAGTATCAACCAAATACCTTTATAGACCCTGTACTGCCAGATCTCGATGAATGGAAAAATGTCCTTCCAAAAGAACTACGATTTAAAGCACTACAGGAAGCCCTTGCAGAGTTCCAGGCAGAACATTAAGGAGTCGACAAGACTTATTTGAATAATCGTGCCTAATCATGTACCACTATTGGCCAGGATGCTACCATAACGTAGCAGGATATGTCAAAGCCTGCTAGGAGTGCCAGAGAAATAAGGTTTTGCAGCAGGCTCCGGCAGGTTTGATGAGGAAGAAGAACGTCAAATAGGTGGTAGCCGCTGACATACTTGGGCCAAAGCCACCGTCTAAGACGGGGAATTGTTATGTCCTAGTTTTTCAGGATCTCTTCATGAAGTATGTGGAATTGCAACTTTTCGCAAAGCAGACGGCAGGAACGTGAGGAAAGCATTTGAGGACCTAATTTTTAACCAGTGAAGAACTTTAAAATACATACTCACGGATAATAGGACGGAGTTCATGAATAAGAAGATGAGAGAAATGTGCACCAACTCAGGTGTCGAACATATGATAATTCTACCATATCACGCGCAAGCAAGTCCTGCCGAGAGAGTAATAAGGACGCTCAATCCAATGATAAGCTCTTTTCTAGACTAAGACCATTAACTTTGGGACGTCCATCTCCAAGAATTTGCCTTTGCGATGAACGCAATAAAAAATGTATCCACTAGAATGTCTCCTGCGTACCTAAACTTTGGTAGGAATCTACCGCCCATGACACTGGCCAATAAACCTATAAGCGGCGATCACTTTGATATTTGGAATACTAAGAATTAGGAGGATCAAATCCAAAGGTTAGCTCTCATAAGGGATTTGACGAAGAAGCATCTTGATGAAGCAAGGGCTCGCTAAGAAAAATATTATAACAATAATCATCGACCCAAACAGTTCCAAGAGGGAAAACTAGTATTACAAAGAAATTACGTCCTGTTCTTAGTTCAGCTAAAGCTTTCAGTGAAGTTAGCCCCTGAATTTATAGATTCATGCGAGATTCTTAAGGCGTTGTCGGAAGTGGTAATGGAGTTTAGGGACACAGACTTAGGAAAGACAATATAGGCACACATATCAGACCTGAAAAAGTACATCCCGCACCTAACGACAACCTTAACCTATACAGACAATGCCCCCACGGAACACAAGGTTGAGATGGTCGTACTGTTTAGCCAACGACAAGACCTGTGGGTTCGGGCTCTGTACGAAGAACTGAGAGAGGACGTCAAGGCCAAGCAGTACCCTTTTGCACCAAGGGAAGGCTGGGTTTAGGAGCCCTGGGAGGCCACGCTGCTTGCGGACTTGGACAAAGTCCAGGACAGGCAACGGCTGTGATAGGAGCATTACAGCAACGCCAGGAAACGCTGACCAACCACACGTCAATGGTTCAGCCGGTTAGAGACGACGGCTTCAATCCTGGCGCGTGGATCCTGGGAATGAACCAGCCTAACATGGCAGTCCAGTCCCTCCTCAACACCATGGAGGAGCGGCCGGAGTTGGAACAGGAACTGGTAGCAAAAGAGGGGGGGGGGCAGCTCTGGAGTTGCTGGATCTTGAGGGTCCAGACCGAGGAGTTTAATCCCCAGGTTACTCTTCCATCCCTTATGACGTTTAAAGTAACATGACCAGCAGATACCCTACGCCCAGCAGCTGGTAGCACGTGGAGCCCTTCTCTGATACTAAGAAAGAAGATCTCACTGCCCTGGATTAGTCCTGCATTCAGTCTGGTGGGGTTGTGGACGAGCGGAACATCAATACGCGCACTGTCGTTGGCCCCAGACTTGGAGGTTCTGCAATGTCACCGTAGTGCAGTGCCCAAACTGTCAAGAGAATTGGCTGGAAGAACGGCGGGAGTTTCTGGCCAAACAGGCAAACCTTTACCCCTAACACAGGCAATAATTTTTTTTTTTTTTTTTCTCGTTCTTTTCTTTTTCCATTTACCTAGTTTTCTTTCTTTTTTCTTGCTTTCCTAATGTTTTTTTTAATTATTATTTAGGATCATTATATATTACGATAGCAACAAATTTTTTTTCATATTATTTCATCCACCATTTGAACGCATACCATCAATAGCCTAGTATTACCTAATGCAGTAGAAAATCCGTTGGCAATTACAAGCCAAGGTATTAGCAAAATTTAGACACCAGGAGGCTGGGCGGTCAGGTATGGAATACACATGTAATTTACTTTGGCACTGGAGGCTTAAGGTAGAAATAAAGAAGTCATAACAAGATTTATGGAATAAGCTTAAAAAAAAAAAAAACCTTATCTTTACTTTCAGCCAACAAACTAAATGTTCTTGTAACTTTTATTCTATTATTAAACATTTTGTTGGTCTAACTATTCATAGAAAATATTTTTGCAAGCATCTGTAAATTTCTAAGCAATAATTAACATGCAATTGTTACTATTTTCTTTCTAATGATTCTTTGTAAATTTATAGGTACACCACAGGCTAGTAAGGAGAGGAGCGATAATACTATTCTGAGCAGATGACACTGCGACAGTATAACCAAATTACAAATACACAGAACAAAGCTACAACGTGCCAATCAGTTATATTCTGTAACGATCCGGAAGGAGAAAACGATACATCATACGACGTAAACGATTACACCTTATACACTCCCATCAAAGTACACTTTCGTCGAGTTTTACAGTTTTCAGCAACAGGTCCTACACCCGCAGGATAACTTAACAATTATAATTATAACTGCACAAGATGGATGTAGGGTTTTTAACGGGGGATTTGTGACGTGGAAAATCAAAAGTATACACGAGCATGTCACAGGATCCTTGACATTGACGATAAATAGCGAGAGTCTCGTACCTGGCTCTCTCTCTTGTGTGTGACTTGCTGTACTGTATGGAATCCCTGTATGAAGCCTAGAAGCTACAGCATTAAGAGTACTTATAGAGCTTAGCCTGACTCTTCTCCCGTACTTCCTACGGGTATTTCAGAGGTGTGTGTGTATGTGCGATGTTGAGTGAATGGATCTGGAAATGACAGCTGTCAGTGTTAGTGTCCCAGAAGCAATCCTAGTATTGGTGAACACTTTGGAGGGCTACGTTGGTTGATAGTGTATGGTGGGCTCCATAGCATACCGTGTGCCTGCGTGGTGGGACAAGTAATACATTTGAGCTCGTTGCTAGATTATCACTGGAGAGTGCGGCATGGCACGGTCCTAGCAGACTCTTGCCTGCCAAGTTACTGTGTCGTAGTGAAACCGAGATGCACTGCTTTATACACACAAGCCAGTTTCCAAACAGTCACCCAGATTCTCCAGTGCCCTCAACACTGGTCACACTGCTGTAGGCAATAATAAGCACTCCGCTGGAGCCAATTCTGGTATGTGAGACTATGTATAGTGTTGGTGCGATAAGTATTAGTGCTTAAAAGTGGTAATTCAAATTATCTAACGCAAGCAATTATACAGACAGTTCGAGTCCCATATAATAATTATATCACAAGAGTGAAACACTAAGTGTAGGGTATTAGTACAGCATGTAACAACGCACGAACCGTTGCCTTTGTGGTGTGCAGCTTTAAAGTTGTAATTAAAGTAGCTGTTGTTGGTGTAGATGCATAAACTTTTATCATATAAACATCGTCTTACATTTAAATTTATTTTGTTTAGCGCTGAACGCAACTACAACAGGACAGTGCCTCAGTGTGTGTCGTATTAGGGAATACTTCCTGATACATAAAAAAAGACTATTTAGATATGCTAGCTATACGATACTACTTGCTGCTGCATCCAGCATTGTGCCTTACATATAATAACCTGATTTTCACTCGAATAACATTATGAAAAAATGTCTTTAAGTAAACAAAAGTAATAACCTATACATATTAGTAGCAATCCTAGGCTAACGCATTACACTGTATATAATGACGTAGTTTAGTCTAAAACGAAAAAAAAGGTTTGTTCATGAATTACATCAACGAATTTTTTCAGAAATAAGTACAAGACTCTGGTTTTTCCCAAGTGTCTAACAAATAAAGGTTAGGATACGTATTTGTATATAATACGAAAGGCTGAGGAATTAAACCTCGATGCAAGTAAAATAAATTTTTATGCTAAATGAAAATGAATAGCTTAATTGTGTCTGAATTTTTTGTAGTATAAATGTGGTTGTGGCATTCTATGTCATATACTTAATGTTTATTACTTCAAAACACAGAAGTTTGTTTGAAATTATGAAGAAACGAAAGCTCAGCGATCTCGAACCATGGAGCAGTGTATCTGATTTTGCAATCGCGTGACATGTAACTTACTTCTTTGGAAACAAGCTACCATCGCAAAACTCTAACTATGCGTGCAATGTTTTTACGACGTAGGTCCACAAGAAACATTATACACAATTTTAACAGCAACTTGTACCTAATGTCAAATTCGAAGGATGATCAGTTATAACCATTAATTACTATAAAATTGTTGCACCACGACTATGCTCGTGTCAGTCGAGAGTTATTACGTTAAGCTCTGATTAGTCGTTCTAATCCCCAACTTAACGCATCCTCCTTAACAGCAAGAATATAAAAACTTCTTGCACTCAAAAATAATCGCCTTTTCTTTGTCATCAAGTGCTCTAAAGTAACTATAACGGTTAGAGAGTAAGTTCTATTGCGTCTTTTACGCAGACGTAAGACATAGTTAAGTGATTAAGCTAAGTGTTAAAAGCGTACATTTCAAGCAAATGTAAGACTTAGTTTGGTGACTTAACTGTGTGAGAAAAGCTTGAGAAAACCAGGCCACTGTAAACAAGCCTCATAAGTGAATCAAGGAGGAACAAGAAAGAAAAGACCATCTACTTGGGCTCCGATGGTAAATGCAGAAGCCTAATTATTGTCATCACCTTGCGTGCTCTCATGTAGAATTAGGAACGTTTTTGCAACCGAGCTTGTAAAATCTTGCAACTGCATGTACGCAATCAGCGGCTAACTCACGATCATAGAAGTGAGTTAAGTTAAGGAAACTATAAATTGGATAACATTGTGAATGCAAATTTAAAACTTAATTATTTATACTATTTGTTAAATGAACTATTTCTGGCTTTTCTAAGCTTATTAAATCATCAGATAAGACATAATTTGTTTGTTGATTAAATTAATTTTTTTAATCCAAAAACATCTTAATTGCTATATTATATAATACATTTTAAGATCTTATAATTGTCATTGATTGACTCATGATTCTCACCTTAATATATAAATTAAGTATAAAATAAAATAGACACTGTATGACAAAGACCTTTACGAGGACGTAAAATAAAAAGATGAATAAGATACGCTACTACCGTATGACGTAAGACATAAACTCTAACAGTAAGTTAACACCAGCTTAGCGTACACTATTTCATTCATATCGCTCAGTGAAACCCAACACCATAACGCCAAGTCAACGATTTCAAAGAAAAGTATAATGTAAGTAAAAGTAGATAAGGCCTTTGGGCTGATGCCTAATTCATAACTAACAAAAATTAAACTTATTTGTTTGTAGAACAGTAAAAAAAAAAGGAGTAGTAACGACCGCTGAAAGGTTAATGGAAATACTTACTAGTATAAAAATGGATGTTAATGGTGTTTTGGCTGTAAACGATAATACATCGTATTTTAACTGGAGCTATAAAATGAAGGCTTTAACGCTAACTGCGTCAACAAGCGTAGTTATAGCTGCTTCTGCTACGGCTAAGCTTGGCTAAAGTTGTTTAGCTACTTACACGTATTTGAGCTGTGTGCAATATATTATGACACAAATTCTATTGTTTACGTGAATTGAGAATGAGAACCAGATTCACTTCTTGGTTTAATACATGGCTGTTTATGAACAAATTTTCAAGGTCATTTAACGTTTTCAAGGTCAAGGGTATTAGATAATATAATATTATAATAGACGTAATATAATAGATAATATAATAGATAATATAATAGACGTAAGATTAGTTTTGACACATTTCTAGGACTTGTTGTATCATATGTAATAAAAAATACTTTGTTTGATGATGCTATACGCTGAATAGCTTTTTATAACGTGATAATGCAACGTGAAACAAAAACTTGCAAACCAGTTTACGGGCAAAAGAGTTCTGTAACGGCAGATACAAGTTACTCATACCGTTACAAACACACACCTAAGCAGTAAGTCAACGGATGCTTTTTGTCTTGTAGTGAATCAATCAAATCACGGTATGATGATGGAGTAGAGGAAGAGAAAATGAGCACAAGTTCAAAGTACAACCGTGGCCTTGGGTACGATCATTTATCTCTTAATGGCGAACGCTGAATAAGATGGGTCTAGAACTAAGTTAATTAAACTTTATTGCAACTCGTCCAGAAAGCGATGCTGATTGTTGAATTTCACTATGAGAAAAAACAAATGCAAAAAAGATAAAAATATGTTTTTCTAAATGTTTTGTATGACCCAAAAAATAAATAGAAGCTCATAAAAAATAGATCATAAAAAAATAACGGCTTTTTAGGGCCAATACATGACACATTAAAAGTAGGGATTTTGGAGCGAAAATTTTTAGTAATTTAAGTTATATAAATGTATTTAACTACTACCTGTAAGCACATTTCTGTAACCGTCATGGCAGATGGCTTATAATCAACGTCAGCACCAACATTAAAATTAATGCTAATACTTTACAGTTTCATAAAACATATTCCAAAAAATTTCACATCAGCACACTTTATAATTAAAAAAAACAAAATTACCTTAACGGTAGTTATACATGTAACTGTAGTTTCAAAACTTCTAGGAAAGTTTATTGAGGATGCAATCCAAACTGTAAGTCTAAGCACTGGTGGCTGCGATGAAAAAAAGAGTTTAATTGGCAGTTTACTAGAGGAAACGAGCAAATTGGTCGCCCAAGCCGCCTTAGTGGTAGCTTTTAATGGTAGCTTTTAAAAAACGCTCGCAGTCTTGCGAGCGATGAGTGGAGGCCCTACATGCGGATGATCAGCTTTTTGACAGAGTTAAACTAAACAGAATAGATACTTAATGGCAACATCCGTGGACATGTACAAAAAGTAAACCTACTGGTTGTGGCAAGACCATGTTGGTCAAACGGTTTTTGCGACACAATAACCGTATCAGTAATAGTCGTTTCAAACGGGTCAATATTTGTTACAGTGAGTGGCAGTCTGGTAACCAAGATCTTAGGATAAATATTAAGTTCTACAAAATATTACCACAAAATAACGATGAGGTGGGCAACCATTGACCAAAACTGGTCATTATAGATAATTTGATGCGTGAATCATCCAGTAGTGGCGGTATCGTAAGCTTATTTACTAGAGGCAGTCACCATTACAATTTAGGCGTAATGTTACTCTTACAAAATAGATTTTATTAAGGTAAGGGCTGGCAAGATTTATTGCTAAACTGGCAATAAATTGTCATCTTAAGAAATTTACGAGACTACGCACTAATACAACTTGCTTCAAGACCAGTGTGTTCAGAAAATCCTCGATTCTTGTAGGAAAAGTATTAAGACACTTCTTAACTACCATTTGGCTACCATTTTTTGGATCTCGAGCAAAAGTCATTAGATGATTGTCGATTTCAAACTCATATTTTTCTAGATGGCTAGTATCTGTACGCATGTATGGCTAAAAAGTAGATAACAGAAAGTGACACAGCAAACCAAGCTCCAATCGTTTTATTATAATGGCATTAAAGTCACGTTCGCCGTTTAGTCAAAAACACGTTGCCATTTTAGGAGCTCTTTATCATCTTGACATCAAACAATAGAGGGCCCTGTTGCGCAAAGCTGATACGACGATAATCAAGTATATTTGCGAGTGTACGTTGAACGTTCTCGTTTCATTAACTGATTGTCAGAAAAAAAATCATGACACATCAAGGAGGAAGCTTCTTACCTGCTTTATTTGGTCTGCTTCTTACTACGGTATTATCAATGCTGTAACAAATATGACGCATGCGAAAAATGACTTTTCCGCCCTCGGGTGGTTTTGAGAGGCTGGTACTATCTCGGGCAAAAAAGCAGTTTTCCGATACTCGTTCGAAAAGTCTCTTTTACGAACCTCGTTACAGACCTCGCCTTCGGCTTGGGCCGCAAACCTCTCGGTTCGCAAACAAAGACTTTTCAAACTCGTAGGAAAACTACTATTTTTGCTTCAAGAAAGTGTAGAACGATTGCAAAGCATTTTTCTTAACGATGGTCTAAGATCTGTGCAATCGCTGGATACAACGAAGAGTAGACTCAACGTAAAAATTAACATCATCTTGAATTCACCGTATAAAGACGAGCGAAAACAGTGAAATAAATATCAACGTATTTTGCAACGGTACTCAAACACCTTCAGGAATTTGACAGTATAAAAAAACGACATTTTGATGCGATCATGATGAACACCAAGGCATTACAAAATCACGATCTCTTTGATAATGACGTTGATGAGGACAAGAAAAAGCGTGAAAATAAGGAAAGACAAGATTTCGAGGTTATTAAAAGAGTACTGAGCAAGTTTCATCAAAGAGCTGCAGTTATCATACGATGATTACGTGCTACGGGTTATTTTGATTGGAACAATAAACATAATGTTATTACAGGTGGCATTCGCATACGACAATGATACATCATAGATCTAGTAAATAATGCCTTAAGGGACAGAAAAAAATGCACACTAGTGGGCCCCAATTAGTTTGCAGTGGCACTTCGTATGGCAAAAATCCCACTAGAGTGTATCAGAAATGCCCGAGCATTAAAATTTTTGATCAACAATGATGACAACAAATCTAAATCACCAAAGAAGAGTCCAAGATCCATGCCAAATAGTGAAAGTTTTCTTATTGCAAGTGGTACTGAATTAACCGGCTCACCAAAAATACTAGAAAAAATAATTAAAAATTGCACCTCCGTAAAAAAAAAAGTATAAACAAGGCATAAGTTGATCAAAAAAGTGATCTAAGCAAAAAAACAAAAGTCAAACTCGAAGAGGAGAAAACAAACAGTACTTTCGACGCTTTAAAATATCGAAAAACGTTCCCAAAGCATTTCAACATTTTCTTTCAAGAAGTGACAATAGTACACTTATGAGTCTGCCAATAGATAGAGGTAACAAATGTAAAGGCCGTCATATTTAATCCGCTTTACGAGAAAGTAAAATTAAACACAAAGTAGCACGTAGTCCAGAGATAGAGTCTGCATTAGCTGAATGTTTTACAAGAACTGACAAAGAAAGAATATGGTGATACCTTACACACACAAACAATCGTCGTTTTGTAAACGTTCTTCAAAGTATAATAGAGGCATACAGTAATACAAAACTACGTTGAAAAAGATGGTTCCAGCTAACGTGAATTTGCACAATGTTATGCGGGCACGTGAAAATATAAGGCAGTGTTATGGCAGATATATTTATGAGACCCTAAAGTACAAAGTTAAGAATTTGATTTACATCAATTATACGAGAAGTGTCTTTGCCAAAGGTAACGAACGCCGTTGAACTTTAAAGTTCTTTAGAATTATATGTATTACTTAGACACAACAACCTCAAGTATATTATCTCAGATATTTAGCTGATGAAGATATTTACGGTTTCTTTTACTGGAAAGAGTTAGGCAGAGTGCAAAAAGAATCAAATGAGAGTTTCTCAAAGTTGACAAGATATTGAAAAGTCAAGGTAAAGGGCTTTCTAAGAAATATTTTAGTAACTGAAAGGGCTATTCTGAAAAAATAAGACTCGGGGTAAAGTATAATTGTTTTAAAAAATATAAAATGAAGGATAAATTAAACGTTGTGTTGCCTGGCAACAGTAGCATGCAGTATTATCCTGATAATACAACTACTTTTAGTTCAGACTTTGTAATTTTTCTCCTGATCAGCCTGGGTCTTTAACAGCAGGCCAGAAAAGATCACCCCGAGGTATCCAAGGCAGTCATAATTGCTGCAAACCTTAGTCAAGAAAGAGTTTACTTAAGAAGCTCACCTGTCATTTTTAGGGCAATCAGACGTCGAACTACTTTGCCAACAAATATATTAGAACTTAACAAAGTTGACAGAAAATAGCCATTAGGGGTTACATAAGTTGCAAGAGAATGAATTGAAAGGAAAACTTCAAATGTATCTAATGAATACAATTTTAGGTGTCAAAAAACCGACGCAGAGGATTTATTAAGATTGGAACAGCAGCCTCGAAATCGACAAATGAGGAATCCTTTACGTGAGAGATCAGCTTTTCATTTTACCCTCACAGTAATCTCTCAAATCTTTAAAGATCTAAATTTAGATTTTTAAGTAAAAAGAAAATATATTTGTATTTTTGTGGCAACAAAAAATGTAAGCTTCAGAACTTCGTTGGTCTAGTAATAAAGTTATGAGGTAAGAGAACAAAAGTTTTTTTTTAAAATATATATTTTTGGGAGTTTAAAATCCTAACATCTTTAAAAAATAGCCTTTTATGTAAATTACACGGGAGAAACTGCAAATCAACCGCTCCTTATGGCCAACAAATATTTTATGGCATAAGGAACGCACGATACTTTTCAGCATGATCTCATTTTTTTTAATTTTTACAGCTTATTATTTAACCAAATAAATAAATATGAATTGCGAACAAATATGATTTTAGTAAGAAGATTTTTGTTCTAAGAAGTGTCAGGCATAAATGTAAAATTACTAACTGAAAACGTTTCACATCACATGTTAACACACTACGGAACACTGTAAATAGTTACAGATATTTCTGAACGTTTAATTTAAAAAAATGTCTTTGTTGTACACTCACTTATACAAGTGCTCAAAGTCTAAGTTTCCTTAGTCTAATACTAGACTGACTTAAACCACTATCAAGGGATCACATATGATTCAATATAATCAGATATTATCTCTCATAGATGATGATTCACCGATCAACTTTGTCGTAGAGGGTAATAGTGACGAATATACTGATCTCGCACTCGTGATGCTCAGTCTTCAGGTTAAGTTGGCCATCAATAAAGGTGAAGAATTTAATGCTTACGTAGCATCTAGAATCACAAAGGTGGGGCCAATAAATAAATTTCATGCATTCGTTGCTTAATCAAGTCGATGTGTTTTTCAATCAGAATGAAAAGATATTAATAGGAATAAAAATGTATACTCTACATTTTAAGGGGATAAAGAATGCTTGTTTGCGTAATTCACTTTATTGGCTAGATGGCACTACTAGCTACATATAATTACTCTCACTTAGACACATCAATCGTCTTTCGGTTTACTTTTTGTTGGTTCACTCATACAGCTATAAAACGCAATAGACCTCGTAGTACACATTTATTTTTTTCAAGTTCAAAAAGACGTGATGGTACCGAAAAAAGTTGCCATCAATGCTTTGAACAATGACTTATTCGTCCATTGGGTCGTAACACTTCCTTGTCGCTTGCAAAAATTAAGTAAGAAAGCTTAACAACAATATATTTGACTGTCCCAAAATCATCATGGACTGGATTCCTTTGCGGTTCAAGTACACTTCCAAGAGATTTTCAAAATTTTGAATGGTATTAGAAGAAGCAGACGCAAAATTTACGTCAGTGGTTATGAAAAATGGTATGGTTTGCACAGAATAACGAAAAGTTAAGTAATAAAATTGAAAGACGAGATAAACTGTCCGCCTTCAAAAGTTTTATTAGTGGAGAAGTAATGCATACATTGTGTATTAAAGCCAGATTATCGAAAACGTTGATGTGCTTTGAATAATATTTATGAAACAAAGTATTGGCTCCGTGAGAAGAAAATTATGTCAGCCACATTTCTGACGAAAAATCATCAAAAACAACATAAATTAACCTTAAACAGTATGTAGATAATGCAACACCTCTCACAAATCCCTTTGCATCCTATGGATATATTCTCATCAGGTCAGATCTAAAGGGTGTCGACGAAACTGACAACCCTTGTCAAAATTACTGGCAATCGAACAAAGCAAGGTACTCATTGGGTTGCTATGTATGTTGGTAAACAAGGTAATGGCTTTCAATTAGATAGCTATGGTGTACAAGTCTAAATACTGGATCACATTAACCGCTTACAAAAAATTTATAAGAAACTGCGTTGACGTGTTTAACAGCTACAAAGCCTATTGTTACATGTATGTTGTAAATTTCATTTTGTGTTTCTGTCTAACATGCGTCATTAATTGGGTTTCAGAGAATTTCTGGACAATTTTTCTGACAATTTGAAAAGAAAACGACAAAATCGCAAGACGTTTTCATTCATTAACATTCAACAAAAATAAATTTTAATTTTTGTTCAGGATTGAGCCTGCAATTAAGTCTTAGATAATATGATATATATAAACTACTAGCAGCCTCCGTTTTCGGCTTCGCCGAAGACTTACTAAATGGAACACCGTAGTGTGTTGACATGTGATGTGAAACGTTTTCAGTTAGTAATTTTACATTTATGCCTGACACTTCTTAGAACAAAAATCTTCTTACTAAAAACATATTTGTTCGCAATCCATATTTATTTATTTGGTTAAATAATAAGCTGTGAAAATTGAAAAAATGAAATCATGCTGAAAAGTATCGTACGTTCCTTATGCCATAAAATATTTGTTGGCCATAAGGAGCGGTTGATTTGCAGTTTCTCCCATGTAATTTACATAAAAGGCTGTTTTTTAAAGATGTTAGGATTTTAAACTCCCAAAAATATATATTTTAAAAAAAAACTTTTGTTCTCTTACCTCATAACTTTATTACTAGACCAACGAAGTTCTGAAGCTTACATTTTTTGTTGCCACAAAAATACAAATATATTTTCTTTTTACTTAAAAATCTAAATTTAGATCTTTAAAGATTTGAGAGATTACTGTGAGGGTAAAATGAAAAGCTGATCTCACACGTAAAGGATTTCTCATTTGTCGATTTCGAGGCTGCTGTTCCAATCTTAATAAATCCTCTGCGTCGGTTTTTTGACGCCTAAAATTGTATTCATTAGATACATTTGAAGTTTTCCTTTCAATTCATTCTCTTGCAACTTATGTGACCCCTAATGGCTATTTTCTGTCAACTTTGTTTAGTTCTAATATATTTGTTGGCAAAGTAGTTCGACGTCCGATTGCCCTAAAAATGACAGGTGAGCTTCTTAAGTAAACTCTTTCTTGACTAAGGTTTGCAGCAATTATGACTGCCTTGGATACCTCGGGGTGATCTTTTCTGGCCTGCTGTTAAAGACCTAGGCTTATCAGGAGAAAAATTACAAAGTCTGAAGCTTTGGGGCTAATTATAGTGCTCTTTTCCTACGTCTTCTGGTATAACGTCGAAGACGTTGGTGTCTAAAGCACCTTTTTTTTGCAGACTCAGTTGTTTTGATGATCTAAGGTGGAGAGATTAGTAGAGATTGGTTCGTGATGCTTTTTCGTTGGGAACTCCCATAGGCTCAAGTTTTTTTTTTCTTTATAGCTGTTAGGTTCGCCCAGCGCAGACCTTAGAGAGAATCGGTGATTCCTGGTTGAATACTTAGAGTCGAGAGGGTAATATAGGGTCGTCAGTCACCAGGGTTTCCAGCCTTGCGACGAACAACTCTGCTCGTGACGTCAGCCAGTGAATGACTGACTTGGTTTAATAGTGGCCTTCTTTACGTAGTCTTTTAGCCGACAAATAATGTTTCCGGACATGGTAGTAAAAATGTATTTGTTGGCAAAGTAGTTGAAACTTAGGTTGCCCTTAAAAGCACTGATGAGATTGAAGGTTAAGTAATGAACGTAAATACTTATATTGGCCTTTAAAAAGGCCAGTGGTGAAATTTCTAGTTATTGCTTATTATTATTCTTGATGATGGAGAGCCAGCTGTTGCAGGTAGCTTGACTCTTATTCTCAAAGTCTGTGTACGGAGACCGTACGTGAGGTAGATACGCCGCTGATAAAAATATATCTCGTCTTCAGGTCATTCCCTGGATAACCAACCACTCATCGTTAGTCGGAAAAGTGGGCCTGGAAAATATTTTCTCTGTAGGTATGCCATTGGAACGACCACTAAGAAGTTGGCAGTTTTGGCTGCCCGTGATCTTTAGGGCTGTCTTTCCTGGCTTACGTTTGTAGTGTAAGAATTCTCTGACGGTATCAGGCCAGGTTGTGTAGTGGCCACATAACTCTGAAGTGTTAGGGCAAGTTATGCTCTGGCTAAATACGTCTCCTGGTTTTCCGCCAGAGACGTCATAGGTTAGAATGAATTTTTTATTGATGGCATTCGTCAATACTGGAGATTCAGGGTAAAAGTAGACCTAGATCACTTTCCCTTTGGAGAAGAGCGTCATTAGTAACCGGGATACCCAGCTGCACGACTATCATCTACGTTCTCGATTCAATTCGATGAACTGCCAGTAGACGACGGCAGAAATTTCCGCAACGCTACGGTCTATTATAACCTCGTTTATTTAATTCCGTTGCAGGTAGCTTAGATTTTATGTCGACGCCACCTAGCAGATCCTACAGAACTAAAGTGAAAAACTGGCGTTTTTTTGCAAAACTTTGAGCTTGTTTATTGCTATTGTTATTAAATTTTTCAAGACAAAAGCCATACTAAAACCACCTAGAAGGTGTCAAGAATCAGTTTTCAAAATTTTAGCAAAATCGGTTCAGTAGTTTTTGCGGTTAGCCATTACAACGGTTTTAGCAACTTTGCTTCATATATTAGTACGGTAAATCCTGTACTAAACCTAAGCTTTTGTCAAACGTATTTTAATATTATTTTGCTTAAAACTCTCTTTTTATGATTCTGTTATTCTTTCAATCTGCGTAAACAATAGCTTTCACTGCTTTGCATTACAGCTCAAGTTCACACGTACAAATACTCTACATTCATAATACAATGTTGGTCTACATGTTAACAAACCTTTTGTTAACTCTTTGCGGCTCTGTTCACTGCCAAGCCATTTGTAATATGTAATATAACCAGTCTACATATGGCTCGTCTTGAGAGTGTATCTGTCTTCTCAAGGCCGTCTCACAAACACCGTCTGGCAAACACCGTATTTGGGCTGCGTATAAGCAAGCTGCTATACACTGAACTAAGACTCATTTGCTTTGTCTTATTATAAGAGTTATTAATAGATCAAATTTTATTAAGTTATTCATTAAGTTAAAGTTATTTGCCCGTCTTCTCCCCCCTATAAGTTATCTTATACAGTCCACTTGTCTTGATAATAAACATTTTTCTTTCGAGCTAGATACACGACTGGGCTACTTATATCAGTCATTGACTGTTGAACGTCTGTAATTTGTGCGTTGTGTTGTGGTAATGCACTAGGGGACTCACAATCTCCTAGTTTGTAGTGCAAACTGTGCATGCCAATACTTGATGATTTATGACCTTCTTGTGTAATTGTGTGCAGGAGATTTCCAACATCTTGTTTCCATGATCATCGGCATCCTGAGTTCATCATCACTTTATCTGCTACCTTGATTTTTCAAGGCAGGCAGCTTTATGTACTTTTTCTTTTTTTCTCTCTCTCTCTATACTTCGATCGCGTGACAGTAGGAACTTTATAAGTGCATAAATAACGCTTATAGTAGTAAAAAGAAGTTTGGCAAGTATAGGCACACTTGTGCCGCCATCAAAAATCGACTTCAGCAGCTACGTCTATGACGTAGTCATTTCTCTATTTCCCATAGCAGTAAACGCCGAAATATATCTCGACAAAGGAGTCTCATTAAAACTAAAAAAGGCTTCATTTTATGTGCTATTTGTTTCATAGGTTAGAAATTCGAAAGGAAGTATAGCATTGAAGAGAGGAAAAAGAACGGAAGAGATATGGAAACATGTGCGTCATGAAATACAATATATATAAACACATGTGTAATTAGTCATAAATGCGAACCTTTGCTAACTTCCACGCCTTTTGAGATATGCTGAGTGTTGTATGTAACGACACCAAATGTACCTATACAGATACTTACTGTTTTTTTGTAAACTGTACCGAGTTCGAGTGCGCATATGTGAGTGGACTAGTACATCGATGTAGTGCGATGATGTACAAGGCCACATCAATTGGTGGACGTCACGCATCATTTTTGCACTAGTCCACATGCGAAGCAAAACTCGGAAATATCCCTTGTTTGAGAAAGAGAAAGCTAGAGATAAAGATTGCCAGAAATTGATGAGGAAGGCCACCCAGCGATTTCTCACCCAGCAGGATCCGTCCTCGTGCTGCCATCGTAACTATGGACCCTCTGGACAGCTAACACTAGACTCACTGCGGGACAATGACCCCTAAGAACAACCTGCAACAAAGCCCGACACCAATACCCACTAAGAGATCGAGCCAGGCAATGATGGCAGACCCAGAGAAATTGTAACGGTGTAGTGTCTTCATAAAAATTGTAAGCAATTTTGTGCAGGTATTTTAGGCGTGTATTAGTTAGTATTGTGAGCCAAGCGAGACGGTCTTGAGAAATCACGAAGCAAAAGGAAAGAGAGAAAGTGTGTGCAATAATATAAATATCATGGTATCAATAAATCATAATAACTAATTTACAGTGTAACAAATTTATTAACATATCTCATACCCTTATTAAAAAGAACTTGTGAATTAAAGCATAATACATAAAATTGAACCAATAAATTTTATTAAGAATGATTTTTTCCACCAATGTGGGAGTCAACGCTTCTAAAAATTTTTTTTACAAGCATCAGCAAGTTTGTTTGAAAACTATACTTTTGATATAGTATTTTTAAAATAGTTAAAAAAAAAAAATTAATGTCAGATTAAGCCTAATATGATATTTTATAAAAACCTTTGTTTTACCGTTTTAAAAAATTATTCTAAAAATTTTTTTTTCCAATTCATATATTTAGGAACCATAGAATGGGATATATACAGTGAATTCAAAAGCATTTATTATTCATGGTAGACACTTACATGCCAAGCACTTTTCATGTAAAAACTTTTTTAACAATGATTTTTAAATAACATTTCACCCATGATAAATATTATCTGATGGTTTATCTATATTTTAAGTTAGATTTTATTAACTATGTCCCTTATAACAAGATTGGTAATGATTATGTTCAAAATCTTATTAAATATTTACGATTTATGCAGTTTTTCAAACGTCAGTAAAAAAAAGAAACTTGTACATGTAAGGTATGCACTTCCGTTCAATAGATATTATTTTGATTTTAGCCAACCTCGTATTCATAAACATTCTTATGTTTTTGTTTGTACGTCACTAACAATACGACTATATTTTATCTACTTTTCTTTTACTTAAAAAAAAAACATTATTTGTAGTCACGTGTATTAGGAATCTTACCGCAAAAGTGTTTGTTGCTTAAGTCACAGTTTACACAGTTGCGATCCTCCATGCTGAAGTATCCGCCAGGTGCCATTTTACTGAGAGCATAGCCCAAAAAAAAAGACGTCATTTAATGTTTTTTTTATAGTTATGGTCTTGTGTTGGACAACAAGACCATGTTAATATTTGACATTGTTTTGATGCACTTTTGCAACTTCGATAAAACTTCTTTTAGTCAGCTAATTTCGCTTTCTTCAATAAATATTTACAATAAACAAAGAGCATACGAACAATTTGAAACGCACGTAATGGAATTGTCTTAGAAAACAATAAACATTCATTTGTATCCATAGCATATTGTAAGTAGTCAAACATGTAATGGATATCATTCAATTTGCTTATGTGGTGGGCATGATCTTGATGATATGATATTGTACATATGGTATTATACATACATATAAAGGATCTGATTTATAGATGCTATTTTGTATTGGAGGGTCACAACTGTGTAAACTGTGCCTAAGTTTTGATTTAAATATAACTAGCGGCTCCTACCATCGGTTTCGCCCCAGACATACTGAATGAAATCCCACAGTGCGTGGACACGTAATCAAAAGTGTTTTTAGTTCAAAATTTTTTATCTTTTTGGGACACCTCTTAGAACAAAAAAAATTTTTATGTAAAATATTTATGTTTGGAATCCATGCAGTTTATTTAATCAAATAATAAGCTGTTAATATTGAAAAAAATATAATTATGCTAAAAAGTATCATGCATTCCTTACTCCATAAAATAATTGTTCATGAGATGTGCAACACAAAAAACCGTTGCTTATCATCAGTCTCAGTGACAGAAAGTGCATGAACGACAACGCCAATCAGTGAGCGAATATTATGATTATGTAAACCTACTGCTAAGCGGTGCTGAAAAAGCTTTGATGGAAGATAAGGGCAATGCGTATAACGTGCATATGATGACGCCAATACGAGATATGGCACTAGACATGTTTATAAAAGGATAAGCACAGTAGGCGAACAAAGGCGGTTCTGACTCACCTGAGCCAAAACCACGAGACGTTCGTAGCTCACTTCCCCTCCTTGCCCCTGACATGCGGCAACCATGGCCAAGCAGCCCCAAGCTGGGGCAAGTATGCTCGAGTGGTCCAACAGCTACCCGAGTACCCCCAAACTGTTGCTGCTGCTGTTACTTGATGAACCATCGCATGCGTGGCTTGAGTTTTGCGGAATCTTGTGCATCATGCGGAGACTATACTCAAGTGAATCTGATTTATAGGGCCCTCTTGAAAGTAATAAGTTGTACACACTTGTTATTGAAACGTTGAAAGTTAAGATCTCTGTTCAAAGCGTGACTCTTTTAAGCACACGTCGACACTTAATACTATTGGGTATACAATATTTCTGGTCAGAGAGTTTAAAGGAATTTCAGAAAATAAAACTTTTGACAAGCTTACAAGAAACAGAAGTTCAAAATATAAGATCTGTGTTTGAAGCTTAACTCTCTTTTTGAATACGTTTACACTTAAAACTATTTAGTGTAGGATATAGCTAGATATGAATGTTAGGAAAATAAAGTCTTAAGGAGTTACAAGAAAAATATGTTTTAACACATGATAAATATTTTTATAATTTATATTAAATAAAATTCGAAATGTATATATAAATGAGAATACACATACTAAGATTATAAAAATACATGTATTGAAAGTATAAAGATTTCAGTATCTATTAAAGTCAAGTTAACGACATGCCTTCTTCTGGGGATGGTCGAACACTTCAGTTATCCTGTTTCTCTTTTTCATCCATGCTACTTCGCAGATAACTTCGGGTGACAAGTCTAGGTCCACATTTATCAGAAGAGATAAAGGTGATAGTTCTATCACTGGAATGGGTAGATGGTTTAGTTTTGCTAGTGACCGTACCAAATCAATGATTGAAGTAAGAAGTTTCAACACCAAATCAATGATTCGTATTGAGTCAGACACATCTGCTGGTGGTAAGTGTATGATGTCTGATGGTGATCTTATGTCAATAACTTGTATTGACTCTGAGGCTTCTGCAGGCATTCACCATTCTGCCAATGCAATTACCTCCAACTCATTAATACATAAAAAAATTGGATAAATTGCAGACGCATCCTCCACCAGTACGACAGCTGCAAGGCAAAATGGTACCCGAGGCAGACATTAAAGATCTTCTTCAAGGTCTGTTGAAAAATAGGAGTAAATTTTATCACTATTATTTCAGCAGAAAAAAAAAAAAAATAGAAAAAAACTTACCGATGCAAGGATAGCAATCAACTTCAACTACTTCTGCTACTTGTGGTTCTACTTCACCAACCACGGGACAAAACTGTCCTGGAGACAAAGTTTATGGATCTTTTTTAAAATCTGTTAAAAAAATTATTACACAACATTGCAAAATTTAGATACTAAGACAAATATTTAGTCTAAATATGTACTCATCAACAGATTGATATCACTTTTTTCATGTTAAACTTCTGATGCTGCTGCTTTGCCTTCTGTTAGACGTACCCCAATGAAAGCCATAACGAGTGACGCTTCTTTAAGCATCTGTTTAAATTCATCTACCCTTGAGTTTGTTGGTGATGGCAAAAATAGCAGCCATGGAGCCAGACTCAGAGAGCAAGCCATCGGATGAACTATCTCTTTTTCTTCTTCTTCTGATGACCAATGATTGATTTTGTCCTCAATCTCTTCCAATTGTAGTAGGTCCATGTCACAGAAGAGTGGTACAAATCTTGTTCTGGTCATGCTTTTCCCCTATTTGATTTTGCGAGTCCTTACCTTTCTTCTAACTATTAGCGCAGAAATGGTGTTGAGAGTTTCTTTTTTTTGCTCTGTGCAGAAATAATGTCAAATTTTTAAAGTATACTTTTACTCTTAGCGCAGAAATAATGCTAAGAGACTTCTTTCGATTTACATTTCTTTTTAAAAACTTATTTTAATGATTCTCACGTTATAGTTCATAATGGTAACGAAGACAAAAGCTTCTGACATCAAAAGGTATCATGAACGATTCCTGTGATGGGCTCTAGCAGTTTCTGCTAGAAATTTTAACGCTATGGTCAAGAAAGCAGATTAAATTTCACCCCAGGAAGTACCAGCACTAGAGCTGGTAGTTAAGGAACCACTGGCATTAGAAAACCCAACTTCCTAAGATATGTCGGCAACAGAAAATTTTAAAGTCGTGATGTCAGCAGCAGAAAATAGTGAAATATATCCAACTTTTCAAGATACTCTAGCAGCAGAAAATGAAAGTGCTTTGGATACTGCAGTAGAAGAAAATTTTAATGCCCCCATGTCAGCAACAAAAAATTGTAAAATACGTAATTTTTACAATTACATTATTCTAAATTCTAAATTTACTCTTTTCTAATTGTTGTTTTTCGTTTAAAGAAGATGAAGAATCCATGCAGGTAACGCAACCTGATTCTAGCAATCAGCTTCGTGATGGCTAGATCAAAACTAGGATTTAGAAAAATTATTTCCAATAACTTCAGAGGAGGAGAGCGTTTTAACTTTAATACCAAGTACAACGAGATCAGCAGAAGATACACTTGCTGCGTATTATTCAATGCCTCAACCATCTTTCTTCTTCTCCTTTGTCTTGGATAGTACCAATACTATCAGATAATTTAGAAGAAGAGTAGACTGAAGATGATACTAACATTTTGATAACAAGAGTATAATCAGCTTTTAAGAATGCTAGGAAAAAAATTATCATTCGAGGAAAAAAAAGTGAAAGAAAAACTTAAGTTAAAAGAAAAAATATTAAAACAAGAGGCTGCAAAAAAAAATTTTAAAAGCAGACAGAAAGAAAAATTCAACACTTTGAAAGTGTCAAAAAATGACAAAAAAAGTATGAGAGAAGTAACCGGTGAATGTTTAAAATTAAAGTTACGTATAAATTTAAATTTTACATCTCCAAATTAACAAATTTGTAAAATAAAATAAATCATACTAAAGATAAATAATTATATTTTTAATTTAACAAACTGTAATTTTTGAGTCAATGCAATTATGATACATGAAATTGTTTTTTTTATTTTTTTTATGAATGGACAGTCTAATATGTTACGTTCAAAATTTTAAACTTAAAATTTTTTTGGATCCAGTCTTTTACTGCTAGAACATTCTTTACTGTACACTTTAGATTGATGTGAAAGGTATTATGTTAACATGGTATGTAATCAAGTGTAAAAATTGTAGGAGCTGGACACACATACTTCATAATCTTAATAACTCTAAAATTTTTAATGTAAGAAATTAAAAAAAATACTTAATGCATTTTCATGAGTAAGTGATTTTAAATACATATTTGCACGATAATATTCTTCGTAGCTAATTTCTCTTTTTACGACCCTTGACGTAAGCCTCTTCAATATCAACCATCATGCAATGAAGGTTATCAAGTCCTCCCTTGTAAGAAATGTTGCCAAAATTTCAGTTTATGCCATGAAAATTAGCCTCCAACTATTTTTTGAGTTTTTGATCTTTTTTTGATAAACATTTTAATAAATAAGGTGGTTTGAGCACCGTAACAACAGGTATGGCATCATTTTTTAATTCAATGAAAGAAATGTCCTTAAAAATTTAAATATTTCCTAAGCTTTGGGAGCCCTGATAGTCTATGACCTGCTTCATTTTCATTAAAAAAAAACTAATGTTGCTCAGTAAGGCACAGTTAAATGAATTCTTTTGCTAAATACTTACAATATATCCACTCTCCTATACCCCTTTCCTTCTCATCATTTATCAATAAAAAATGAGTCCCTTCTTCTCTCACCATTTGGATTTTGAAGGACGTATTCACTTGAGCAGCTCACTTTCACGCGAGTGTTACACTAGTAAGCTTCCTCATACAAGTTTTTAGTATGGCTTTTTTTCAATATTTTATAGATGTGGCTCATTGTACTTGGCAATCACATCAACAAATGATTCATAGTGAAGTTAATACATGTCACATTTAACGACTATTGGAAATCAGCCTAACAAGTCTTAAAGATACTAATATTTTTACTTAAATTGATAATAATTTGACAACATCAAAAAACAAAAACTACAATCTGCCGTGGTTTTACTAAAAAGTGTTATACAGTTACTTTACGATCGTTTGGAAGTAGCAGAGGCAACAAAAATATTAAGGATTGAATCTGAAGTGTTTATATTAGACAGTGAAAAATAAGTGGCAAAAGCAGTTGATGCTTTAAAAAATGAACCAGAATCTTTTGTACCAGTGAGTAATCAAAAAGTCATCCTAAGTCAAGGCATAGCCACAGCATCATCAACTGTAGTTTTAAATGTTGAGAACTTTGAATCTGTAAATCTAGAATGTTATTACTGCCTTTGAAAATCGTATACGTCGGCTGTAATTGTGAATTTGAAGGAGTTAGTTGTAGGAAAATTTCTCAAGGATGCTAATCAAAAATTTATTTAGCGAATTCAACAGTGTTTTAAGAATCATTAAACATTAAAAATAGTTACAGTTTTAGTATCTGAATATATGATAATCAAAGATAATGTTAAGGATGCTCATACAAAATATTTTGATACAAAGTCATAAGCTGTTTACCCGACAACTGATATAAGTTAGTGGTTTTAAGTTGATGAGCAACAATGTATAGAAAACAATGTAGACGATTTTTAAGATAAAGAACCTGGCTGGTTGCTGCAATCGATTATACATTAAGTTGCTAAAATAAATAAACTAAGCCCTATACAAGACAGTTTTTTATATACTCGTCAGATTATATAAAAAGCATGATTGTGTAAATATAATGAATTTAGATACTCAATGTTTTTAATGTGTTATTAAGTCAGCTCTACATCCAATAAAAAAAAATTCGAGTCGTGTTTAACTACATTCAATATGAAAAAAAGTTAAATTTTAATGGCATTGAGTTTCCTGTTTACCCTAAAAAAGTTTATAAATTTGAAAAGCAAAATAATATTTTCGTTAATTTGTATTTTCTTTTTTTAATGGTAGCACTTATAACGTTTTTTTAGTCACTTGCTAGCTGACATAAAAGGAAATCACGTCTGCCTTTTACTTGTCAAAAATTTCTACCTAGATAGTGAAGAAGAAGATAACACAAATAGAATAATTGACAATGATATTGAGTACAAATATCATTAAGTATGGATACAAAATTTATCTCGTCCAGTACAAAAGTAGTTACCTGGACATAAACGTACAGCAAATATATTTGATCACTGTCTTCACTATTTTTGGTCCAAGCAAAAGTTGGAACAGCATGAAATTGATTGTAAGAATTTAAACAAGAGTAAAGTTACATAACTTAACAGAGATAATAATGAGCACATACCTTAGTTTAAGAATTTTACTCACAAGAACGGTGTACCTTTTATTGTATATAGAGATTTTAAATGCCTGTTGGCACCTCTTGAAAGCATTTGAGCCTACAATGCCACAAAGAATTTATCATTAATTTTTGTAGTAAGTGTTCGTATGACGATAGTGAATCAGAATATGAAAGCTATAGACAAAGTAACAAAGATGAAGAGATGCCTGCTCAGAGGTTTGTTTAAGCTCCTTATTGTCTTACTCTGAAACTAGAAGAATCATAAAAAAATCCATTGAAAATGGTTGATTTGATTCTTGAAGAAAAAATTAAGCATGACAAAGCACCTTTGTGTCATTTATGCAACCAACCCTGCAACTTAGACGATGTTAGAGTTAGAGGTTATTGTCATTTTACTGGCAAGTGTAATTTATTATGATAATAATTTTTAGCTGGTCACATTATATACAATTTTTTGTTTTCAGATATTGCGGTCTTGCCCACAATAAGTGCAATATAAGCTATCAAGACTCTAAAATGATACCAGTAATTTTTCATTATTTAAGTAGTTATGATTCACATTTATTCATAAAAGAACTAGTTAAGTGCTTCCCCAGAAGAAATCAGCTTTTACTGTGACAAAAGAAAAATATATTTCGTTCACAAAATACTTTGAGCATATGATATTAATTTTTGGTTAATTGATTCCTTTAAATTTATGGCCTTATCTTTTGACAAATTATCATCATATTTAGACGAACTTAAAGTATTAGAAAATGTATTTTCTGAAGATAATCAGTACGCAATGTACACAGATAGACATATTAAAGAGAAATAAAGTATACCTTTATGATTTTTCTTCTTCTCTTGAAAATAAAAGAAAATGAGCTTACACCAAAACCAGATTTTTAGAGCAGCTTATATGAAATCCATACAAGTGACAAAAAGTATGATCATGCTAAAAATATCTGGAATATTTCCAATAATTCTATTGAAACGTATCAGTTAGACCAAGCTAATTTCTACGCATTACCTCGCTTTACTTTGAACGCTATACTCAGGAGAGAAATTTATGCTTTTGTTAGTATTTCAACATCGTTCAAAAAAAGTTTATGTGTTAAAATTAGAATATTATATCAATTACAGGTTAAAATAAAACTTTTGACTGACGTAGATCAAGTTTTATCATAGAGCAAGGCACACGAGGTGGAATAAGCCAATGCTGTAATCAATATGCCAAAGCTAATAACCCCTATATCAAGGAAGGCTTTCAAGCGAAAAGGGATGAAATACATTTAATGTATTATGATGTTAATAATTTATATGGATGGGCTATGACACAACCATTACCTTTCACAGAATTCAAATTAGTTGAAAATATTAACCCTTTAGGAATTTTTAACGTGTCAGATAAAGCTAAAATCGGCTTGAATATGCTCAACATTTTCACACTACTTATAAGAATAAACCATTTTGTGCTGAGCATATGACCCCTCCTGGATCCAAACAAAAGAAATTAATGACTAATCTTTACGACAAAAAATGTAATATGATTTACTATCAGTCACTGAAGCAAATATTCATAGTTGTGACATATTTGATGAGCAGCTTGTGACTATACCATTATTGCGTACTCATGTTTGTATTAAAAACCAATATATGTTGGATTAAGTATCTTGGACTATCAAAGATACTTGTGTACAAATTCCATTACGGAAATTAAAATGAATGATTGTTAACTCTTGTACACAGACCTGATAGTCTTGTGTACGAAATAACTAACCATAATATTTATAATGTAATGCGTGAAAATAAAAAGGAATTCGATATTTCAGATCATTATTCAGAGAACGAATTTATCATATCTCTTGTTAACAAAAAAATTGTTGGTCTAATGAAGGATAAATGTAATGGGAAAGTAATGTTAAAATTCGTAGGATTAAGAAGCAAATTGTACGGTATAAAGATATAAAATAAAAATCCAGTTAAGAAAGCCAAAAGCAATAAGAACTTTTTTGTAAAAGCTACGATAACTTTTGATAATTATATTACGTGCTAGTGTGAAAACACCATCATGACGCATTAGCAAAAAAATATTAGATCGCGCCATCATCAGCTTTTAATGGAGAGAAGAAAAAATACTGCATTAAGTGCACGTGATGACAAACGATATTTTTAACCTAATGTTACGAATACCTTGTCGTGGGGCCATTTTAGCATAATGGAGTTAGAAGCAACCAATGAGAGGAAAGAATTAGGAGAAGAGATAGCCAATCACGTACGAAAAAAACTGCAAGGGTACTTACTGTATTAGATCTCTTAAGAAAATAGACTCAGGGCACTAGCAGATTAGCTGATAGTGAAGGGGGCAGTATTATATAAGGATTTATTGCGACCAGGCAAGCTCGTTTTACTCTCAAGCAGAGATCTAAGTGAGATGGAACTAAATCAACAGAAGTTGACATTATCTTGAAGTGAAACGCCGTGTAAAAAGCCTAAGTACAGAAAGGGTAATATATTTCTTACAGTAAATTTGTGTGTATATTTACACAGAACATGTTATGTATTAGTATTTTATGCTAATTTGCATGTCTTTCGTTTGTTTAAGATAGATTTTGCAGCGCTTAACAAAATTGCTGACAGCGATCTCCTTCTAACAAAAAAACTTTCCGAATTGATCCCTAATCAAAACTACATGGTGTCATAACTAAAAAAATTACACACTAAATTGGGACCGAGAGATAGTTGCAGAACTTGATGATGAGTTTCGAATTTTTTTGCTGACTAGAACAAGCTCAGCTGTGTTAAAGAACGAAAAATTTTATGCTAAATTGTTAGATGCTGTAAATAAATTAAAATTTTTTAAAGTGTATGATGGAAAAGACATTATATTTTCTTATGCATAACGTAAGAAAAGACGAAAAAATAAAATACAATTTTTTTTTTAATTTTAAGTATTTATTTAACATGCTTTCTATGTAACATTTTAATCATTATTTAATACATATTTCTAACTTGTAATTTTAATCTTAAAGTTATTCACAAACTCTTATTCATTCGTCCAACGATTGTGAGTACTGTCAAAGCCCAGCCATTTGGCAAAAACTTAATTACCACGTCTTTGGAAGACCTTTTCCCCAAGGTAAGTATCTGGATGCTTTGTCTTCTGCAGCTCTTGTTCATAGAAGCCTCCAGAAATAGATTGGTCTTGGTAATCCTTGGCATGATACGTCGTTGGATTTGTTGCTGCTACTTGAATGATTGTAAATATTTTTGTCAACTAATTTGGTGTATACCTTTTTTTAAATGCTTGTTTGGTTTTGCTTACTCGTACTTTATCACAAATTTTGAATTTCGAACATTTTTTTTAACTTCTCTAAAATTTGAACTCCATATTTAGCTCCAACATTTTTTGGGTTTTAAACCAATTGCTCGGTATTTTCTATTGTTAAAAAATTTAATCAACGTTTGTAAAAAATTCAGCCATTTATAATTGCCTTGCAAACTAAATTTTTTCCTTATTGAATCTTTTAAAGTATCATTACATCGCTTGCTTACAGACGCTTTGAGATTACCATTAGTTGATTATAAATTTGTCTTATATTTTTTATGAGGTTTTGAAAGCTTATATAATAAAATTATTTTCCACGAGTAGTGTGAATGTTTACGTGCACTTGTCTTTTTTTTAATTATCAAATGCATTGCTGCAGAAACTTCTTTACTAGTTTTTTTCCTGGCATGTACAGCCCATGCGTTTTTGGAGAAAGCATCTATTACATATACCGATACCATTTGTTTTCACGAGTGTAAGGCTGCATCTCTACAAGGTCTGCTTGCCAAGTCTCATCTAAATCACGTATGTTGAATTTTTGGCGAGGATAATAACGCCTGGCTGCTTTATAAAGTTCCTCAACGATTTGATCTATGTATTAATTATCTAGGTTTAAGTTTTATGGATCTGCTTAAATAAATAGGAACTTTTTTTTTTTAAGTTGTACATAAAAATTCGAAAGCTATGTACTTCTTTTTCAAGGTCTCTAATTACTTCAATTAAGTAAGCATAATTTACTGTAGCTTGAGGCTATTTTGGTGCTTCCACATTTCACAGTATCTTATTATCCAAGTCATCCTATTTATCTGCGGTAAGTTTATATTTAATATCAGAAAGACCTTGGCCACCGCCTTTGGTCCTACCCAATTTTCGATCAAATACATCAAAATTCGTTTGGATACTGAAGCAATAATGATATGCAGAAATATATATATATATATATATATATATATATATATATATATATATATATATATCCTCTCTTGCGAAGCTCTTCGATGATTGATATAATTTCATTGTCATGACTATCGTAAATGACCAACTTATCTATATGGATCATCCCAGTGTGTATAATCTACTTCTTGCATTATTCAAGCAGTTTTGTAATGAGGTAGCAACGAACCGCCTTTTTTGCGGACAGCGATATTGAACATGGAAGCAATAATTTTATTAAACTCATTACTATTATAAGTCGATGTAGCTCAATTTTTAAAAACCCTTTTCTATAAACATTTGAAGTTTGTTATATGATGTAGTATTTTTCAAAATCCTTTTGTGTCAACAGATATTTATTAGGATGCTTTTTTAAGAGTAGCTACATTTATCCAGGAGTCACTGGATAATTAAAATCATCCATTTTGATATAATTATTTTCAAAGTCTATTCGTAAATCACCAACTTGTACATTTCATTTTCTTTTCGTACTCCATACTCTAAAATTAACAAATCTTCCTGATTCTGATCAAGTATTTGTAAAAACAAATTATTTGATGAATCTTAACTGACTTGAACTAAATTAAGAGATTGATCTTTAATAGTATTATTTAAATTGGTATCATCATCACTTTCACTAATGGCAGACTTGAATTTTGAATAACGATCACTGAATTTTTCTCTGTTTTTTTTGGTTCGTTCACTTTATAAAATCTATTATTTTGTTTATCGTTTTTATCAAAAAAATCATTGTGAGTAACATTATTATTACTATTATTTCCTTGTTCTTTTATTTCGGTAGCATTTTTCATGAGAGGATCTGTAGTTCATTAAAAAGTTTCATTAACCACTGTTTTAGCTTCATCTTTCCCAAACTTTAAAAGTCTGCTTTGTTTTACTGCCTCTTGTACCTTTCCTTATTGACATAAAACGTCTTTTTCTTGCTGATACACTATGATGATTATGCTCCAATGTCTTGCAACATACTGTAAGAAAATTGCAATAGGTATGTCCTAAATGTACAGCAAAATTATCGAAGCCTTTTCTGTAGTGGCCATCATTTATTTGCCTATTCTTGTTTATGATAAAGAATCCATGTTTATTATCATTCCAGCAATGAGAGAATGAATTTTTCAATTGAATGAAGGGCGTGTCTGAGCTTACATAATTACTGTACACATACTTTAAGTTAACTTTATCTTGACGGAATGAAACTAAAAAGTTAACATTATCCCTAACGAGATGCTTTGGTACTTGAGCATAGGACCGACAAAGATATAAGCAGTCTATATTTTTTTGTCTGTCCATGAAAAAATAAGCTTTTACATTATCTTATTTTTTACAAGCTCTATCATCAAAAATCATGATAGAATTTGGTTAAGCATCATCTGGTGAGACTACAGTTTTGTGTTCACTGAAAGGTAAGTATTTCACGTCTTCTACAGAATTCAATAGTTCTTTTAAAAACTTATCCTGTGGTTGATGCAGCGATTTTGAATATACGTACCCATTTTCAAACTTAACTCCATTAGAATGTACGATTAAAGTTAATAAGCTATTGGTTCTACAACAATTAGATGGACCATAAGATACCGTGCAAATACGGAGGAAGTTTGCCATGTCAATTCGAATGCTTTCCTTGTTTTATAATAGTGTCAAAATCAGAAACTTGTAATTTTATAGATTGCTCTTTAAACTCTATATCTATACTGTATAAATAATGAGTTAAAACTCATCTTTTAATAAAATAGTACAACGCTTGTATAGTTTGAGGTCCTTATTTGTCAACGCATTTGTCTTCTATAAATACATTACTTGCTTCCTCGAACGCTTAGTCATAATCCAACCTCTGAAGACTAATCATCATCATCATGCATCGTAAGAGAGGACACGGTCTTGTAGATAAAATTATAAATTCTTTACCAGTAAAACTTTATTTATCAGGCTTTAAGTACTGCACTCCAGGTACAAAGCATCTTGCTAGAGGCGATCCAGGGGTAAATCCACTGGACGTAGCGTGCAAAGAGCATGATGTAGCCTACTCAAAAAATCGACAAGATTTGAAAGCTAGACACGAAGCAGATGAAATTTCAGCTGAGAAGGCTTGGCACATTAAATCTTTAGATTCAAGTATTGGTAAAAGAGCAGCAGCTACTCCAGTGACCAGTGCTCTGAAGGTTTAAAGTGAGTTTGGTGTGGGGTTCCAGAAGGAGAAGAAAAAACAAGGTATCAACGAAAGGAAGCAAAAAATGGGTAGGTCAGAGGAAAAACAATGTTGTACTTTAAGTGCAGTTATTATGGCTGACCTGTAAGACATGAATACGAAAGGCAAAAGTGCTCGAGATGTTATTATTAGTGATTTGAAAGGTTTGAATGGTGCTCATAGTGCAGTTAAAATTGGTGGAGCTTAACCTTTCATTTCTTTGTTTTCTGGTTTGAGTGCAACTGGTGCTATATATTGCCAATAAAATAGAATTATGAAGAGCATTGATACTGCAAAGTGGGCCAAAAAGCACCGAGAAGAAAGTAAGAGACATGATCAAACCATGGAAGCTATTGCCCTTGGAAAAGGTCTTTATCTCAAACAAGTTAGAACTGGATTGGGAGTCCATTTCAAGCCTTACGCTAGAGACGGTTAAAGAAAAAACCGTAAGAAAAAAAAATTTAAAGAAATAAAACTATCCACTCGAGCTCTGATTAACATTGATTTTATGAAATATTCTGAGATCTTAAGAATTTTTTATTTTCGTGGAGGATTCAGAAAAAACAATCTACCTGCTAACGGTCCATGGTTCTGTAAAGTAGATATAGTAAATCTTGTTGGTAAGAATGGACCTAAAACTTACTGGGTGGCATATTAAAAACGTGGTAATAATGTTGTGTACTCTGACAGTTTTGAAGATTGGTAGCCACCGACTGACCTAATGTTGTATCTATAAGTAAGTAAAGTGAAATATAATCATAAGCGATATTAAAAGCTTAACTTCTACAACTGTGCTTCTTTGTGCTAAAAATTTTTTTTAGAACAAATATAATTTTCTTAGATGGAAGAAAACCGCTTGGTTATACTTTAATAACCATGGAAGAAGCATTAACACTTAACCTTTCTGGTACTTCTTCTATTTTAGAAGCACAGTATTTTCTACCGATCGAATTATCACAAAAAAACAATGGTAGATTTTTTGTCATTCAACTGAATCCTAAATGTTGATGTAAATTGTAATATATTTTTTTGTATTATAACCTCGCAACATAACTCTTGATATCAAGCCAAACAATAATACGCTTTGAAATGTTATCAAGTGTAGTCATAATACTGATTTCCGACCTAAAGATCTATAGGCCTTCTATTAGGTTTCACTCAAAGAGTTCTTAAAAATAGTACTACTCATATTTCAGACTTACCTGTAGCTATTCTAAAGATAAGTGCATTAAGAGTTAAATGCAGCATTACAAGTGGAGCTTACGTAAGCAGTCACAAAATGTACACGATTCATGAATTTTTTCCCGTTATACCACCTGGTTATAAAATTTTTGAAGTTCCTTCACAGATAATTTATTTACCGATCATTGGACGCATTAATTATCATATAGAACTACGCTTTGTAAATTAGGATGGTGATTCAGCCAATTTTTGTGGAGAACTCATAAGTATAAGATTGCACATAAAACCTACGCTTATAATCAGAAATCATATAGGCAGCTCGATACGCTCTCCAGCACTCAGTTAACAACGAGCTTTTAAAGCGTTGAGACGTCAGAGAAAAAATTCCATCAAAGCATCACAACTTCTAAGAAAACAGCCAACACGTCAAAAACTTACTAATTAAAACATTCAGTTTGTCAAAAATCTAGATCCAAAAATAAAAAGCCCTGGTGGAAAGTAAATTGGATATTTTTTCTTTTATAAGAAATGGACGTGATTCTAAGCATTGAGTGTCCAGTCACCTTTGACGAATCTATTGTCCACTATGCGGTTCATGTTCATCAGCCGAATGCATCGTCAACATATGGCAACAGCGATGAAAGTCGCATTTCAATTTAACATCAAGACTTGTGTCTTTTACCGTTCAGAAGCTCTTTACATGTTTACGGAATATTGGTCAAAGCAGAATAACATACAGTAGTAACAAACACTTCTCTGATAAATAACGCCATCTGTCACTTATTTGGAGAAGTACGATGTGAGATGAATACTATAGAGGTAAACCAGTGCAAAAATGTTGGCCTCTTGACCTTTATTAAAATATGGCTATCACTTTGTCCTGATAAAAAAAATCAATCATAAATGCTGGCAGAATTGACGTTGAAGAAAAAAATAATAGTTTTGCTAATAATAATGGCTTCTTTGATATACTTCCACTTAACATGATTTTAGGTTTTACTAAAGATCATCGTAAAATAGATGTTAATGTGAAATATGAACTTATACTTAAAGGATCAATAAAGGATATAAATGCCGTGCTGCAAACTCCAGTAAATGCCAATGCTGCTGATCCCGAGACCGTAGCAACTTAAGAAGACTTTAACATAGTTATTTTAAAGCTTGAGTGGCTCATGCTCTATGTGCTAATTTCAGATTCTCATAAAATTTGTTTAATAAATTATCGGCAAAAAAAAAAGTTCGTATCTATGATTTCTTCAGCTTAGGAATTGTATGAGTATTCCCTTTTACCTAGCACATTAAAGCGTATCTGGACGGTTAAGACATCTCATCAGTTAGAAAAGCCGCGTTATGTTATTTTAGCCCATTAAACAAACCGAAGAAATCAAAAAGTTGTAAGTGCTAGTACGTTTGATCACTGCAATATAAGAAATGTGAGGTTCTATTCAAATTCACAATATTATCCTCATGGTAATATTTATCTCGATAAAACGCTTAAACAGAATGCATTACTATGTAATACATATGCTAATTTTTCAAATTCATATTATGGAAAAGATTTAACGCCTTCATTAGGCAAACATCACTTTCTCAATCGAATACCTTTAATTGTTATCTATTTTTCCAAGCCAAACGAGGCATAAAAAAATGCTTCAGTAGGTGTAAGGCTACAATTTGACTAGCATAACAATTTTCCTGCCAGTACATTAGATTATTGATTAATTTTTAATCACCGTATCCTTCAGTATAGTCCAATAAGAAATGATGTTATAAAACTCATGTGAAGCTGCATAAACCCCATTTATAGGTTCTGCGAGGATCAATTTGTTCTTAGCCATCACGGATGAAGGCCAGGAAAACAGCTGGAGTAAAGAAGAATTTAAATTCATTCAATGACAAGAAGAGTGGAAAGAATTTATGAAGAACAAGAAAGAAGATGTAAAGGTTGAAAAAACAAAATCGGTTGAAAAATTGTAAGATAAAAAAGACTGTATAACTGTTTGAAAAGATAATTTGTCTTATAACACTTTACTTAATGTGTCGCATGAACCAAGTACAAGTAATTTTACTACTAATTTTAAGTATCAAAAACTTTAAGCTAAGGAAGATTATGATAAAAACAAGAAATCTTGGCTGAAAAACCTCACTGATAAGTATTCAACTAACAAAGTGTCTTGTCCTAAAAGTTAAGGTAATCAAAGGTTGAAAAAATAAAATTCATTATTATAATAGAAGGAAATAAATTATTTTATAAACATGCAAGGTTTCAAGAAACCAGGTAATGATTATGTACTCAAAGAATTAGCGACTCATCCGCTCAGTGCTAATGACGCAAAAGCACAACTATTTCTTTTTCAAGCACCCTTTACCTGGCGAAAATTAAAACAAAGAATGGACATGAAAACTTATACTTTTAACTTTACTATCATGGACTAACCTGAGACTCAGAAAAAAATGAGTACACGGAGATAAGAAATATTTTACGGGAGAATCTTGAAAATGTTTCGAAGATACATGTTTTTGAAGATCTGAAACAAAAGTGGCTAAAGAGAGTTGACTTTAAAGTCACTGATATGACACACTAATGGTCGTTTGAAATCGCAAGATTAGTTGCTACTTGTGCTCGTTACAACAGAGCCTGCAGGCCCATGTGTTCTCTTCATAATGTCAAGAAAATTTAATTAAAAATACACTTATCAGTTGGTTAAGGGTTTTTAGTTGAGAAAAATGAGGGGATGACTGAGCAGATTTAGTTTTATTAGTTATTTATTAAACTGACTCAACAAAACTAACTGATAACTAACTAAAACAGACTTTTCTATGTATACAGACTTAAATTTTTAGGAAGAGCAGAAAATAGCGTGCACACTTGACTGGGGTCCAATCAGAACTGCCGCACACCTGACTGGCGCTGTTCATGCCTCTCCATAAGCACACGCACACATACACTCGCACATGCCTACAGCCTATTGATACAGCTGTGCACTTCAACAATTTGAATAAAACAAAAATGTTTGACAATTTTTCTCCTACCACTCCACATTCTTCATTATCATGCAACGCACTCGCTTACACAAAAATTTATATTATACATCGCGTGTACAAGCTGCACAAGATTTCGCATTTTTCAGCAGTGTGTGCAAACCAGCGTTATAGAAGACTTAGACACATCGCATCGTCTCAAATTCAAAGTAAATTATTACTTTCAAGAGGATCCTATACATCAGATTTACTCGAACATAGTCTCCACAGGTCGTAGCAAGTTGGAGGTACTCGTGCCGCTCGAGTATAGTTACACAAAATATATGTATGCAACTATTACATAACACGCTGTACAAGATTCCACAAAACTCAAGCCACGTATGCGATGGTTTAAGTAACAGCAGCAGCAACAGTTTGAGGGTACTTGGATGGTAGTCGGATCTCTCGAGCATACTTGTCACATGCTTACACAAAATTGTTTATGTATGTCACCATCACGTGTACATGCTGCGCAAGATCGTAAAATCAAGCAGTGCATGCGGTGGGTTATCAAGTAACAGCAGCAGTTTGGGGTATTTAGGTAGCAGTCAGACCGCTCGAGCATACTTGCCACAGTACGGAGCTGCTCGGCCATGGTTGCCACTTGGCAGGGGTAAAGAGAGCAGTGAGCTACAAACGTCTCGTGGTTTTGACTGAGTTGAGCCAGCACCCCCTTGTCCACCTCCTAAGCACCTACGATAAGCCAGCAGGTAGATGCGAAAGAACCTGATTTCTTAGCTAATGCCTTTAAGGATGCATTTAGATTGGAGAGCTGAATAACAGCGGGTATAATTCTGGACACACGATTCCAAGGACTACCTTGCAGAAATCTTAGAAATAATTAAAATAACTTATTTTAACATCAGAATAGGTATATTGACCAGCCATACTCATCGCATGAAAAAAGACGAGTTATTAAATACGAAATTAACAATCAGAATCAAAATCCTAATAGGCAATTCAATAATAATCAAGAATTTTGGAAAATCTTTCAGGAACAATAAAAAAAGTGGATATCATGAAAGTTTACAAAATGGTATTTAGTATGGGCAAAACGATTTTTCTTACCATGGGCCCAAAGTGCAACTGACGCTTTGCGCCCTTGGGTCACACTTTGCGCCCTTGTAATCCCTTTGGGCCCATGGACAGAAAAGTTTTTTGCACCCTCCGGGCCCAAAGTACTTTACTGCCATAGGGCCCAAAGTGATTTACTGGGCACAAAGTGTGCCCACGGGTGCAAAATTGCACTTTGCGCCCTCGATAAGAAAAACATTATACTTGACTCGGGCACCAACCTACAACAAGCACGCCCCTCGGGCGCTCATGTTTGTACTTTGTGCCCTAGTGACGCAATGTACCATTTCCGCCCTCAGGTGGTTTTGAGAGGCTGGTACTTCCTCTGGCGAAAAAATAGTTTTCCAGAACTCGTTCGAAAAGTCTCCTTTACGAACCTCGTTACGTCCCTCGCCTTCGGCTTGGGCCGCAAACCTCGGTTCGCAAACAGAGACTTTTCAAACTCGTAGGCAAACTACTATTAATCAACCTAAAAACGAGAATCTCTATAGTTATCATGCACAAAAAAATTCAAATTTTAATTCTCGAAATAAAGAATCTGGTTATGTAAGCCTGACAAATAATTATTATTAATACCCCCAAAATAGTTATCGTGGCAACGATAACAATTTAAATCAACAAAATTTGAGTTCTAATTTTCAGAGGTGAAAGTTTCAGATTCATCGTCATCCAAGAGACAATTATTCATTGCATCATTTAAACTCGTAGGTAGCTCATCCCCAACATCGCGCGTCATACGGAGGTAAGCTTCCAGCATTTCTATCAGAGTCATACACCTAGTGCTACGGGTCAGGGGATAAATAATATAAATGAATTGGAACCATCCACATAAGGACGTGCTAAGCACTTGTTGTAGACGACAAGCCTATAAGTATAAAGTTGTCAGTCCCAAAAGAAAAATCGTTTTATAATATTCATGCTCGATAATGGCGCCATCATAAAGCTGATTAAATAAGACCAGTTGCATTTATATTTACGCATAGAGGCTAGTAGAATCAAAAATTCCACCAAAATTTCACCCTACCTAGTTTTGACTAAAGTAACAATGTACATAACTATACATAAAAAACCTACAGTTTTTCATGTAATCCCTAACGATTTTCCCATCAAACAGCGCTCTATTAGGTCGAAACTTTTATAAAGAACGAGAAGCCACATTAACATATGATTATGATGCCATGGTGTTTAATGATAACGTTATAACCACCCTACCTTTTTGAAAAACTCTTGAAAAAGTAAGCAATTAAAAGGGGTTGAAAAAGAACATAAGACAACAGGACTTAAGAAACAAGCGCAGAAAAATTAAGTTTAAGCTACTACTCATTATACGAACAAAGAAACGGATTGTTCTAGGGATAAAATTGACCACCAAAAATTTTACGACGAATACGTCGTAGGCCAGCCCAAAAAGTTACATACACCCAAATATGAAAAATTTGGAGACATAATAGCTGATATGCACTTTCGAGATAAATATGACAGATTGATTTTATCAGAGAGGGGTTATGATTGAATGAAGCCCTCTGATAACAAAACTAGTAAAAGTAACATATACAGTAAAAATAATGAGTTAGACGACCAAGATACATTTCAACCCCATGCCATTGAACAGAGTAAGAATACTTCTATGGTGGAACAATATTGGCTTGATGTAGAACAAAAAAAAACTAACAAATCAACTAAAGATACAATTAGGGCTTAAACACTTTAAATGATAAGAATTAAAGTAACTTAGACCTATTTAACTAAAGGATACTAACCATAAGTTGGCGTAGTACGTAATAACGTATATTTAGGAGAAAAAATAGTAAGAAATGAGAACGGTTAGTGTAATAATATGGCGATGAACACTAATAAGCATGATATTATAATTACAATAGATCCAAGAGAAATTCCACCATTCGAATATAGTGCACCTGAATTCGACCCCAATACTAAAGACGAATATGAGAGACCTGTTATCAAAAAAACACTAGATAAAATAAGAGACCTAAAAGGACTTGTGCGTACCGATCATTGAAACCTCGTAAGACAAGACCGAATTTGTCGATTCACTTCTGAATTTGCAGAATTCTTTTTGTCAAATATATTTTGACAAATTCCTATGGCTGAAAAGGATAAGTATAAGGCAGCACTCATGACACCCCATGAACATTACCAATACAGACAAATTCCCGAAGGCTTAAAAATGCCCCTACCACATTTCAACGACTAATGGATCTTATATTATGAGACTTATTGAACGTTAAAACGTAAGTTTATTTGAATAATATTATTATTATCGTAGAAGTTTTTGTAGATCATGATTTTAAAGTAAGGTTATTTTTCGACCAGTTAAAATCAGCAAATATGGTGCTCCAGCCAGATAAAGTTGAATTTTTGCAAAAAGAAGTAATACTTTTTGGGCATATAGTAAGTTCACGAGTAATTTAACCAGACACTAAAAAGATACTAACTGTTAGAGGATTTCTCCAATCAAGAGCTATGGAAAAATATCAGATACTTCTTAGGACAAGCAAGATACCATAAACGTTTTACATAAAATTTTTTGAAAATAGCTATGCCATTATCAGATTTATTAAAAAAGGGAGAAAAATTTTAATGGACCAAAGTGCAAGTAAAGAGTTTTTAAATACTACAATACCATCTATATCAAAATCTTATTTAACAATTTCTCAACTTTAGTAAATCATTCAAGTAAACAACAGATGCACCAGGCTACAATATTGGAACGGTATCAAGTACAAAAGAAAATTTGTTTGACCATCCTATCGCCTATCGCTTAACAACTCTAAATAAAGCCAAAATAAATTATTCTACGACTGAAAAAAATGCTTAGCTGCACTTTTTTCAATGCAATATTTTCGTTTATTCTTCCGTTTACTCTATTAAGATCTATGATGATGGGTCGGAAAAAAAAACAGAAAAAGAGAAAAATAGGATTACAAAGTCAAAGAAAAAAAAAAAAGTAAGAACATATAGTTGAATAACTTTTAAACCTAAGGCGGAGCTTATTACTTAAATAATCTTAAAACTTCCAAAACTATCTTGCTCATTTATTCACAGAATTCACAACAATCCATTACCAACAATATATCCAACGTCATTGTTAACGACGTTAAAGAGGGCAGTGAAAGTAACAAAACCTAGAAGAATGATTAAATCAGGAACAAATGTACCTGAATTGGCCAGGGGTCCTAGACGACTCCTCAGTTAAAAAACAAATAAGGAACGGCCAAAGTTAGATCACAGTATTATTGCTCAAAGAACTTGACCGAAAACATTCCTACAACCACAGACATCATCTACATCTCGATCAAGTATACTAAGAAATGCCACTAGAAATACATCAAAAGATTCTAGCTCATTAAAAGTGAGCTTTTCGAAATCAGTAGCCTCAACATCACACGCTAACAATACGAATACGGGAACCGCCAGAATGAAACCTAGTAGCTCCAAAAATGAGAAAATGCCACAATCACTAGTCAGAGATATTATTAACCTTGGTGCATCGTTAAAGACAAGTATGTTTTCCAAAGTGACCCAAGTGATACAAAAGAGTCGTAAGGAGAAGATACACATTTACTAATACACGACCCTAGACAAAGTGGATTACGACAAGAATCGACTGACATGGAAGTAGCCTTAAATTCAGATACTGACTCAGACTCAGACGCAACAAATGATAAAATCTCCATTACACCCATTTCACTTAGTAAAGGTTCAAACGACGACGTTTTTTAAGATCAACCTCAAACTATGACAAGTAATATGGATAAGGATGCTCATCAAGAACTACAAAGGCTAAAATTCAATCTTCTAACTACATCAGCATAATAGCCTTGAACAAACGAATTACTACAGCAAGTCATGCTACCTCAGCTGACTTTAAAAAACTTAGTTTGAAACTTATAATGAGCAACACAATCTGGCCATATCTGCAGCTTTCACGTATAACACGAGTGTATATGCATGTATATGTGTATGCAGCAACAAATTTTATACTCTATAAGCCAGTATTTAGAAGTGTACCAATATTGCACTTAAAGATACATCAAGACAAAAGATTACGAACCTATCCATTATACTAACAAAATCTTATAAAGCGACTCAAAGAAATGCAAATCGTGGCAGAAAATCAACAACTATGAATAAAAATAAAATAAAAAACGAGACATAATAAGAAATTCAACTAAAGCCTCTAATTATTAAACCAGGGGATTACGTTTAGGCACAGAAAGAAGTACGTTACCATAAATCTAATCGCTACTATAATAAACCCCTGCAAAAAACAGCTTCAAAGCGAAATAAGGAACTACTCGAGAAAAACTATTGGGACATTATACGAAAACGTACAGATAAGTTGAATTTAGTTTCCCAATAAAATTTTTGTAGAAATTATATCCTACATGTATTCCAGGAAAAAAAATAACGATGCAAATTATATTTTCGATCTTAATGACGATAGTGCTTCGAAGTTCCGTGGATTTAAACCATTCTCATCATGGCAACTTAGACATAGAACTACTGGAAATAAACCCTGATATGTACTATAAACAAATTGGTATTAATAAAATTAAATGAGCTGACTGAAAGATGTTGCTATGGCTTAGTATTATTAGATTCATGTTAGAACACACACACCTACTTAAGGATTAAGTAAAACCTTTCGATATTTTATTGCACAGTTTATTCATTCTAATGTTATTAACTATATAAAAATGAGTCTTGTAAATTAAATAATAATACCATTTAAAAACCTCAAAATAACACAATTAGATATAAAAAATACTGTGGAAATGCATACAGGAGATAACATTATTTCCCTTCGTGTCATATAAGCAAAAAGACTGACGCCTTTTGGAATTATTGAAAGTATTGCTAAAGGGCATTTTAGTTTAGTTACAGAAAACAATATTAATGGTACAAACACTATAATTAATGATTTACGTATTGATAAAAAAAAAATATTAAGTTGTATAAACAAAATAGCCATATTTTTGCAGCTGCAATCAAAGAACTACATAACACCACAAAACTGCACGAGTATATTCTAAAACAAGTTTCTTATATATTAACTACAGGACAAGATTTTACTCTCGATATAAGTGTCGTTTACTCTTGACTGTTGTGCATCAAAAAAATAGAACCATAGTAATATTACATTTGCCATGCAAAATTCTAGTACCTTACAATTTTTATAGACTACAACAAGACATAATACCTTAACCTAGACGAAATGGATTTTCTGAAATAAGATCATCGTACCCTTACTTAGCAGTAGCAGCAGACCAAAATAGTTATTAACGATCAAAAAATACAATTAACTTATGCGATAGTACAGTGTATGGTTATATGTGCTCTGCTATGGAACCATTATAAAAATCCTATTCTTTCAACGAACGAGGAATCCTTATGCTATCACAAAGAGAAATATGAGTATTTAAATACTGCTAAATTATATTCATATTGGCAACAGTAAGTCAATAGATTTACTGACCAGCTAATAATTAATTTGTGGTTATTCTTGACATTTCATAGAGAAAAATTAAGCTTTAATTGCTTCTTATTAAATGGATTGACATTCAAGAGTAAAAAGTATAGGTCTCTTACAAATAAGTAATAGGTGTCCAGAAAAAAACATACAATCTAACCTTAACAAATTAACATAAGATTATAACTCAACTACAATATACCTATCAAGTGGGAGTGAACTTAAACTTAACTGTATTACATAAATCTTTTATCGAAATAAATACCTTCCACGACGATATGAAGTTAATTTGAGAATTAAACTTGAATAAACAAGCTTAGACAGATGAAGAACTGAATGTACATGAAGAAAATACGAGCCCAAAAAATGAAGGAGAAACAAACTTCGTTTTTTTTATTTTAGTACGTAACGTCATTAAAGCTATTATTACTATAATTATGATAGCAAAACTCATCAGAAAAGCAACAAGCTGTTCTATGAAGACCTCAAAACGTTGTGTCTCAGAAAAACTTATAAATTGCACCATTAATAAAGAAATGAAAGCAGAACCCCAAGTAACTATGAAATGAAAACCAAAGAAGCAGAAAACAACTGAACCTTATGTCAAAATTAAAGAGAATCTTAAAATACTTGAAATATCTAAAACTAAACCTATAATAAAGACATGGAGTCTGGTACTCTTACGGCATACACTCTAAAAATAGGAAATGGACTTACAAATCAGTGGTGCTTAAATACTATTTTTCTGTCAGATTGCATGATAATCACCGGCTATGGAATATTAATAAAGACGTAAGTTAACGTAAATTTTTCTTTGAATAAGGATATTGAATAATTGGAGAAAAAATGAAACATCAAGGAAATGTACATAAATTTAGATTTACACAGTTATACATATCAAAATATAACCCCATTTATAATAGTGATTCATTTATTAAAAAAACCTAATGAAAAAAAGAATAAGCTGAGACACTTCTTACTTTTAAGATGAAATTTAATACTTCTTAAGCAGAAAAGATTTATTCACCAACATCATTAAAAAGCAACAATAATCATCATAACAAGCATTATACTTATACTGTCGGATAACATAAAATGGCTAAGATGATGGACACTATCGCTACCGACGTTTTCTAAATCTTGTAACAAAGGGCCTTATAAACAAACTAGAACAGTTACTAAAACGATTCACTTCAGCTCAAGCCTTACAAATATAGCCTTGTGCTGCTCCATATATAAGCTACGAGGCCATATACTACACATCATTAGAGGCCACCGATGCAGCTTACATTATTAATGATGGGTCCCCAATTGATACCAATTAATACCATGAGAGAGGAGATACTAATATTGGTACCTCCTAAAGCGTTTGCGAATGAAACCCTTTGCAATGTACCTATGACAGAGGAAACATTACTTAAGTAAGAGCTGTCTATATCCATATCTAGAACACTACACTCTAGATAAAATAAAAATATTGTGATCGAAGCATGCGACGAAGATGAAAAAATACCTATTCTTTACTTTGTACAGATAAAACGTACAAATAGGGAAATCTATGTCCTAACAAAAAAATCTAATAAAATTCAATACCTGACGGAGTTATTCGAATATCTGTACGGTATACATGATATTTACTTTTCCAGCAAACCTTAAGATGGGAAGAACATTATACCTGTTCATACCGAATATCGTATAGAATATAAGGTTGAGGCAATACAAGAGATAGTTATACATTGCATTACAACCCAGAAAAAAGAGCATAAAACCATTGCCAACTCAACAACAACTACAACTACAACTAATATTTCACTAGTTGTAAGTACTTTAAGCAGCACGACTAGAAAATTACTACCAAGACTGATGATGAAAGTACCAGTCGTGCTTACGATCAATGAGTGGACCAAATATCTGATGACTTTTGGCCCACTTAATGATATTACTTATATGAAACTCGAAGCCACGAGAAATAAGAAAAGTATTTATACATGGCATTTACCACGTATTGCACTGGAGTCGTAAATATCAGGGCGTATAACGAATTCAGTATGCCAACAACGGATGGACATGCAAACAAAGACGAGGCACAACAATACATACGCCATGCAGGAATTATGTTTACAACTGCGATTTACAATTTGCAAACTATACTTTGTTATATCCAAATTACAATGAAGATAAAATGCAAAATTTAAAATAAAAATGTCAGCCTGGTCAAATATGGCTGGAACCACAATCTGTGTTTTAGAAGAGGGTACAACACCAATATTAAATGTTTATACGAATTAACATTGAGAGGTTATGTAAATATAAACACATTAGGGAAAAAAAGACAGACGACGAAGGTAGCAAATAAAAAAAAATTCAACCTTCCTCTGTACAGAAGTATAAAGATACTTCATCTAACATAACCATCATAAAACCTATTACAGTCGTTTTATTGCCCAATGCCTACACCATCAAGTCAATATCAATCATATTCCCAGATAAAAAAGAAATAAAAAAAATACGAAATAAAAACATATAAACATATATATTTCTTTGAAGACGTTTTTATTATAATCTTAAAATGTGTATTAAAAACAATAGCCAATAAATTTTGACTTATAAGGTTAAAATAAATTTAAGAAGTAAAAGGTAAAAGGTAGATATTTTGTATTTATTTCTTTAAATTGATTCAGTTAACCATGGTCCCCTTACCACTTACTTAAGGTTGTTTTAATAAATATGTATGTAAGTTTCAAGTTGCTTTAAACGTGAAACTTCGGACGGTTAGGAGTGGTGTTGAATGGCACAAAATCAGACACAAGTTGATGCAGAAAGAAATATAACTGTAATTTTAATAACAATAATAATTGTAAATAACAATACACAATATTAAAATTAAAACAATGTTACAATGTTGATAACCTAAATCAACAATTATGTCGCTTTAGGTGTTACAAGCTTACATTAACAACTTTACATTACACAACAATTATACAATACAGTTTTATATTAAGTACGAACACATTGAGCGCTCGTAGCTAACTGACTAGAGTACGTGGACAACGAGAGGCGAGGGTGGTGATGACGGTTGAGCTGTGTGCTTTCATAATGACTCATGAGAATCATGAGTCACACCAGCGGCTAAGTTTGTAAGTGTTAAATACAACAAACTTACATCCCCCGTCCCCGAGAGGATTCGGCAGGAACAAGATCGTAAGGAATCATTTCACTCTTATGAAAAATATTTAAGCTTTTTTTATTTCTCTCACCGGTATCTATTTCGTAAATGGATTCGGATAATTTTTTTGTTATTCTAAATGGACCTATCCGGACTGGATCTAACTTCTTCTTATTCATCTTATTACCACTCTGAATATAAACTAAATCATTTTTTTGATATTCTATATTTTTAGTATGTTTATCATAATACTGTTTGTTTACAATATGTGATCTGTTGGCAATTTTTTGTGCTAGAGATCTGTTGAAGTCTAAATTATTATTTATATTTGTGTTTAGTTATCTTGGAATTATTGAGTTAACCTCTCCTGTTAATAAATAATTGGGTGAAAACCCCGTCGAGCTATAGATCATATTATTATATTCACGAATACATTGTTCTGCAATAACAGACCATGGTTTATGTTTATTTTCGTATATTCTACAATGGATTCTGTTTATTAAAGTTTGATTAGTCCTCTCATTCTGTCCGTTTGAAAATGCACAATCTACTGCTGTGAGAATTAATTGAATATTTTTCTGATTTAAGTAATTTTTAAATTCTGTGGAATTTATCCCCGGATATTGATCTGTTAAAATCATCCCAATATTTCCTTTGTTTACAACCGTTTTTACTAAATGAATGAAGTCCCGTACTATTTGTGTTTTTGATGTCAAAATAAATGCGTATCGAGTTTATTGGTCCACCATCAAGTGTAAGTATTTTTTTGGGAATCTGTTTCCACTGAAACCTCCAATTGTATCTAATGATAGTATTTCTAACGGTTTTGACGCTGGACCTAATTGCGACAACGGAGCTTTAAAATTGCCAAATTTCGTTTTATTTTTTTTACATATTTCACAACTTCTGCAAACAAGTTTAATATGTTTATGCATATTCTTAAAATATATGACTGGTGTAATTGTTAATAACATTTGTTTGACACCAATATGCCCTTGTGAATCCTGCAGTTTCTTAAGAACCGTTAAACCAAATTTTTCTGTTAAATATATTTTTTCTGTCCTATTTAGGTTTTTATATATTTTATCTTTTATTTTACAATATTTATCACGAACTATCTCTTTTTGATCATTCAAGATATTTTCCAATGTTAAAAAATTTACTATCTTTATTTTTGATTCCTCAACATTGTTGTCATCAGACAAAACGGGATTTGTTGAAAGACAATCAGCCTCCGAACTGTCTTTTCCTGGATTGTACTAAATATCAAATTCGAATTGCGATATATAATTTGAAATATGTAAGAGTTCTGTATCTTTACAATTTTTTATATTAAAATTTTGTAAAGGCTTGTGATCAGTGAATACTTTAAAATGTAGGCCTATTAAATAATACTGCCAATATAAAATGGCTTCTTTTATCACTAAACATTCGATATAAATTGCCCTTTTTGTCTTTTGAGATGAGTTGAGCTTTCGTGAAAAATAAAATACTGGTTTAATAGATCCGTCTTCCTGGGGTTGTTTCAAAATTGCACCAACTCCTTCTAAACTAGCATCTGTGTAAATGTATATAGGTTTATTAGGATCAAATATTGCTAATATCGGTGAAGTACACAGATAATTTTTTATTTTTGTAAAATTTTCCTCACATTTGTTTGACCACACAAAATTTACATTTTTCCTCAGAAGATTGTATAAAGGCTCCAGTACAATTGCTGATTTGGGGATATATTTTAAATAAAAATTTACTTTGCCCAGAAATTGTCTGATATGTTTTCTGATTTTCGGAGTGGGAAAATTTTTTATCGCTATTACATTATCGTTAATTGGCATTATGTTATTGTTTGATATTATGTTTCCTAAGTATGTTACTTCTTTCTGTGCAAAACTGCATTTATTTTCATGTAATTTAAAACCGTGTTCTTCTAAAACTTGCAACGTTCTTTGAATATGTTGAAGATGATCAGAATCGTTTTTAGAAAAAATCAGAATGTCATCTATATAATTTATAGCAAAGGAATCCAAATCGTTATTTCTTAGTATACTAGAAAGAATCCGCTGAAATATAGCCGGAGCTGACTTCAACCCAAAAGGTAAGCATCTCCATTGCTAATGACCATGATGAGTCACGAAGGCCGTTTTGTATTTATCCTTAGCTCGCAAGGGAATAGACCAGAAGGCCGAATTGATATCTAGTTTTGAAAAGAAAATACACTTTCCTACACGTACCACTAGATCATCAATTCTAGGAAACGGCTGGCCTTCAGGAATAATTAATTTATTTAATTCACGATAGTCAATACACAATCGCGATTTTTTCCCTTCATCTTTTTTATAAGTCAAAGTGACTGGCGCGGCATATGGACTGTACGACTCTTCCATGAGTCCCACTTTTAACAAATTGTTTATTTGCGTTTATATTTCTGTTTTATCCGGAATTGAGCATTTATATGGTTTTTTTGAAGTATATTTACATTCAGTTAACTTGACTGTTGCCTCGAAATTTTTTACTGTACCAATATCGAATTTACCCTTAGCAAATATTGCCTTGTGTTTTTTCAAGAGATTATTTAAATCATTATTATCATTTTTATCTTCAAGCATCGAATTTTGGCATTCTTTGGCATTTATATTTTTAGAAATAGAATTCGAACTCTGAAAAATTTTTAAATTTTCATTCTGACACAGAGAAAACTCCTTGATACAATCCAAACCTATCAATAAGTGATCCTCGAATAAATCATTTTTAACAATTGTAAAAGAAAATTTTCTTGTTAAATTGAAAATCTTTAAATCTACCGTTACTGTTCTATAAGCTTGTATTGAACCATTTAATGTTTTTATCGATGTGATCCTGCTTATTCCGCTTGTTAATGGTAGTGTCTTATAAAAATTGTAGTTCATCAGTGACACATTGGCTCCAGTATCATATAGCCCACTGGCCTCAGTATCATTAACAAATATCCTTAATTTTATAAGCGGGATCGAATTTAGTTTTTTGTTTCTGCTGATTTTATAATCGAATTTGTTTTGTTTCTACATAAATTTTCTGGGTGGAATCTGTTCGGGTATCCAATTTTCTCGCAAATACGACAAGGTAAGTACTTTTGTTTCTGTTTATATGTATCCACCTCGGATCTCCTCGTATTTGTGTGTGTGTTTACAGTTTGCTTAAGTGTGCGCAGTACCGACATTAAGTTTTCAATTGTTATTATGTTTTTCTTATTTAAATGTGTTCTAACGGATTTTGGTAAAGCCAGCACAATAAAATTAATTTGAAAATTTATACTAAAATCAAGATCAACGTTTATTAAAAGATTTCTCTTTTTTAATGCAAAATCCAAGAAAGGTCCACCCAACCAACGGAAAGAATAAGCTTTTTCAATCTCACACCAAGAAATCTTCCCGAATGTATCCAGAAAAGACTGTGCCCGATAATTCGAAGGCTTCATTAAAGCACCAGACTTAAACAGAACCGAAAACCATTCTAAAGCAGGTCCCTCCAAACAAGTTTTTAAAACCTCTGGAAACTGGGATTCGGCGATATTCAATCTTTTACACTCAAGAATAAATAAATCTAACCACGACTTTGCGTTTTGATCCTTACTCGAAAATATTTGCAGAATCATGTTGCTTGCGACAAATTTCATCGGATTATCATTAACAGAAGTGGGCAATGTGCTGTCCGTGGGTGGGGGGAAATTATCAACTACCTCTAAATAGTAACCGCTAAACACCACATTACCTTCCTCATCCGTGTAAGCTTCTTTTAATTTTTCTGTTAACGTGATGCCAATTTTTCTGAATTTTCCTCTCGCATTCAGACTTTTTACAGCTCCCTGGATCGTTGACAATTTTATCAATTCTGTATGTTGAGAGATGGGCTCAAATTCGGGTGGGAAAAAAAATTTCTCTTCTTGTCCCAGGATTTGGATAGTCTTTACTTTTACAATCGTGGTTTTACTATCCTGAGCTTCCGCAGATAGGAGAAATGTTGCCTTGATTTTGCCTTCCATAATTGCTGATTTGTAAGTTTCAAGTTGCTTTAAACGTAAAACTTCGGACGGTTAGGAGTGGTGTTGAATGGCACAAAATCAGACACAAGTTAATGCAGAAAAAAATATAACTGTAATTTTAATAACAATAATAATTGTAAATAACAATACACAATATTAAAATTAAAACAATGTTACAATGTTGATTACCTAAATCAACAATTATGTCGCTTTAGGTGTTATAAGCTTACATTAACAACTTTACATTACACAACAATTGTACAATACAGTTTTATATTTGGTGCGAACACATTGAGCGCTTGTAGCTAACTGACTATAGTACGTGGACAACGAGAGGCAAGGGTGATGATGACGGTTGAGCTGTGTGCTTTCATAATAACTCATGAGAATCATGAGTCACACCAGCGGCTAAGTTTGTAAGTGTTAAATACAACAAACTTACATGTACATTAATTAAAGATGGTTATGGTTTTCAGAATGGGAAGCTGTTAATCGGTGACTGGCGTAAATAAAAAAATTTTTACTCAATTTTAATTTAAATTGTATTCATTCCCTTAATAATAAAATTTTAAGACTCTTAAAAAAGTCATACCTTACATAAGTCGTTACCTTACGAAGCTGACTGTGTACTTTCTGGCTCTTAGGAGTGTCAAGTGACAACTAGAGCAAATCACTAAGTGTAAATACGTAAAGTCAGCAAGTTCCATCCATATAGCATGTAAGATGAAAAAGTTTTAGGTAAATCCTCGCGTAAGGAGCATTTCTTCGCACTGCGCAACTTTGAGTTAGTAGCTTGCCACCGCTCATCAAGTGTGGTCCTTAATGATTAGCTTAATATTTTTATCTAAGTTGTTGAAATTGTTTGGTAAGTTCGTTGTTATTCGTTGTAAAACTAAGTAAAAAGAACTAGCTTACCAAATGGTTCGGAATATTTTATTAGTTAAAACCAAATCAAGTTTATAATATCAAGAGAACAGTACTAAAAATTCATATATAATTTACCCGGCCAAAAAAAATACGTTGACACATATAATTCACGAAACCTAATACCCTCTTTTTTTCTGTCCCCCATTTACAAATAAGTCGTTGGACATTCTACTAGTCCCACAGACTGTCGGGAAGCATAAGACCTAAATCCACGAATATACAGTCTTACAAGATTATAAAGTTTAATAGTTACGATTAATTATTAAACACACTTTATTAGCAAAGATTCGTAACCCGTCACATCTGTCTGAAGACTGTTGAATTAAGAGGTGCACTGGACTTTAATTATTTAAAATCAAAGAAACAAAAAGTTGGCCAAATATTAATGACACTTTATGAAGAACACAATATACCGTCAATTGATATAAATAAAACACCTAGTGACTTAATTACTTCAGAAAGTCAAACAAAAGCTTCTAAATCTTAGACGAATATTATTAAGACAAAATCTTAAAACTTTTCAAATTTAGAGAGGGGATGATGGTATAGACAAATAAGATGCTGAATTAAAAAAAAATATTATTTTGAACTTTTATAAAAACACCAATACAAATTACTGTCTGCAACAGTAAACTTAGTTTTTCAAAAATTTAAAAGCGTAATGAAATAATATAAATACTCCATGACATGCCTGTTGAAAGATATGAGAAAATTATATAAACTTATCCAAAAATAAGAGAACGGTTTTATTAGACCAATAAGTAATGATATTCTTAAATGTGTTTTTAAATGCTGCAAATGTCAAAAGAAGAAATTATTCAAATAACAACAACATATTCTCTAGTGCTAACAGATACACCTATTAAAGCTTTTGATAAGGTTTGCGTTAATGCTGTTGGTAAATTGAGAATGACACGAGATGGTAATTGCCATTTGTTATTCATACAGTGTAATTTAACTAAGAACATCATATTAGTCTCTGTATCAGATCCACGATCAAGCACACTTGCCGATGCACTCGTACAAAATCTAGAATTAGTTAATGGTGTGCATAGAGCAACTTTATTATACAGACATGTTACATTTATGTCTTATTTATTGGAACAACGTTGTGAGAAACGAAAGGACAAGTTATTATTTCCCACAATAAGTACACGTACAAAGTCAATGTGGCAATGGCGTCCTTATTAGAATTACATTCTTAAAGTACATAAAAAAAGTATAAAATAAAATTGCAATTCAAAATGTTTACCCCATACTAAAAGAAGATAAAAATTTATTTAATATTTGTACATTTTTTGGTAAAAAATCTGAGTTTTTTAAAAAGAAGTTAAAGTCGTATGGACAAAATATTTAATTTGAATCGCCGAACAGCTTACAAATAATAATAAAAAACAACAAAAGTAAAGCAGCACTGCCTAAAGAGTCGGGCTTGCAACGTGGGTCGTGTGACAAAGAGTATATAGAACAAACTGGCAGAACGTTTGCTAACCGTTTTAAAGAACATGTTAAACCACTTGTTAGTGGTGCAGAAAAGTCAAATTATGAATTTCATCTATTAAAATGTTATCATGATTTTGAATATGATTTTAAAGTTCTACATACAGCCACTAAGGGCAAATTGATGAATTCTTTGAAAGCGGCTGAGATTGATAATTTAAGGAACACTGAACGTTTGCTTAAGTGTCAACCAAATTTAAATGACTCACCTCTATTCAATTTGAAATGAGAGCATTTTCGTATGTAGTATAGATAAGTTTACGACTTATAACACAATTTCTCAGGTAACACGGGGGTCACGAGGTCCAGAGGAAGAACGAAGCTCTATAAGAATGAGTTCTACATTCATGTAGTTTAGTAAAACAAAAATTTAAAAAATGGATTAAAAAAAAAGTAATAGTTTAGTACTAACAACACTTAAACTTTGTGAGTACTGTATTCATACACAACGTTTTAACGAAATTTAACCATCGTAAGTACTGAATTATTTTTTTTAATTTTTTTTTTCTTTCATTAGGTTTTCTAGTTTTTGTTAAACTGAACTGCAAGAATATAGTACTAATTCTTTGAGAGCTTTGATCTTCCTCTGTATCTCGTGACCCCCGTGTTAACTAAAAAATTGTGTTTCCTTACTTTATGATGTTTTTCAACACACATCTCATGTTTAATTACTTTTCAGCACTCATCTTATACTTGGAAAACTTTGTTCTTACCATGGATCCTATGACCCATTACACTCTCTGGTTTGTCTCTTTTAACTTTTTTCATTTTTTTCTAATTTCCTTTATGTAAGTTTTTTTTTTTTGTTAATTTTTTTTTTATTCCTTTTTTTATTTCATTTTTTTTTCATTCCATTATTGATATTTTGTTTCTAAATTTCTTGTTCAATAAATGGATGTTGGCTCAAATAATTAAATATAATACATAACATATTGTTACAATGCATTCAATAATGTAGCAACTATTTTTTTTCTTAAACATATCCAATATCTATGTAAGCTCAGATTATGCTAATGTTGATTGTTATATTTTGTGCTTTTATGGAACATTGGAATGGAACCGTGGTTATTATATGGAACACATTACCTTATTGCTTGCTTTATAAAAAGTAGAGTTTCCATGAGTTTTACGGGTAAAAAGAAATTTTTAACCCTTTTTTTTATTTTTTTCCACTATTTTAACTTTAATTATTATTATAGCCGTACTGCATTTTTTCAACTTTGTTGTCTCATTATTTTGTACCTCTTTTACAACGGAAACAAGAAAATTCTTTTGAAATACTTCAAATATACATAATGTATTATTACACAAACATTTAATGCCCATTGACAGATTTTGATAATCAGGGGCTTAAATATTTTTTATTTTGTGATTAATAGCGATTTTTGTGCTTAAGAAAGGTATGTAATAATTTTGAGGCTTTATTAATTTGACTTTGGTTCACATTTGTAAAGCGTAAATTTAAATTAATACATTCAAAACTCGTTATTAATTCAACTTTTGTTACGATTAACTTATTTTTGTACCTATTAATAAAATGAGCTATAAAAAAGAAAATAAAAAGTTACCGCAGATGTGGTTCGAAGCTATAAATAGCCAAAATGTAAGTTAACTAGCCCACTTAGCTACCGTTCAGTGTGGCAGAGGAGATATAAAAGTTACATTAAAGTAGCTTGAGTGAACCATACATACATCACATATAATAAGAAAGTAGGATTAGGGAAACTGGTGTGTTTGTAGTGGTGAGTATGCTGGGTTCTGACTAGAAGCTGCAAAAGAATACCGTGTGTGTGCCACAACATTTATAAGTGAACATACGTGCTTGCGCTTGTATAAGGTTCAAAAAGTACAAGTACAGCTTGCGTTTGTCCATTTGTCATAACGAAACGTTCAGTAAACATAAACATAAGCATTGATGTTAGGTTGCATTAGCATTTAGACTTTTACATTACATTTCCATGGGATTACTTGCCTTGCATGAGTTTCACACGAGTGCAAGCATTATTATAAATGTTGTTTTGACACAGTGAAGATCAATATTTGATTTTTAATTTCGTAGGACACGTGACAACGCAAAATAAAATGTATTACTGTACTCTAGTACAATATACACTTAAATCACTAATTCATTAAATCAATTTACCCTCAATTATTTTTTTTTTAATAATTAAAAAATTTTTCTCTAAGACTCTGCGCATTCTGGGGATCTCAGCGAGGAACAGTTTATGTTACTTAGGAGCGCCACCTTAATTGGTTGCATAGCAAATAAGCAGCCATAAGGTGTTAAGCACAGTTAACTATAAGACGGAGCAACATCTGAATGGAGAAACTTGAGCTCTCGCATTGACGCTGCACTACAAAATAGCTGATGCGGCTGCGTTGCCTAGAACACTGGTCCCCAAGCTGAATGCCAAGAACATGGATACTATGCTGCAACGCTGGTCAATTTCCTGTTCCTAGCGTTGTCATGAAGCCCTACGTGGCGTTAGATGATGCTGCTTCGATGCGTCTTTTACTGATCTTCAAGCCATGTAACAAGCCCAGTTTTATTCGCTCTATGTTTAAAGTCTTGCAAGCAATTTCGTGGTTATATGAAGTATCATGTACAAAATTATAATTACTGAACATATGTTTGTCAAATATAACCATATAAATTTGTTTTTCACTTATTCACAACTTTTACTAATACTGTGAGTAAAAAGTATGCTTTAAATTTAAGATTTTATTAAAATGAGTTGTATAGTTACAGAACTAAATGACTTTTCCACGTCATTTAAAATTACCAGAGGTTACTAGTAGCAATTTACATAGCGAACAGCATTCTGGTCAATCTCTTGTTTTTAGCGTTCCTCTAGCATGCAGAGTATTACTGCATCGTGAGTAAAATGCTGGGCTCAGGTGTGTAGATTAGAGCCCCGGTAAATTGCAAGTCACAAAAGTTGTACTAGGGTGAAAGACGGTCTGTGTCCCCAGCATACTACTTGTTCCTAGCACACAACATTAGGAACGTTATTTTACGCTGGTGATCTTAACACTTCTTTTACATTTGTAGGAGCTCTTTGGTGCTAGTAAGAACGTCTTACCGTAAATAGTCTCCATATACTATCCTTAAAAGAAATAGTATATATGTGTTAATACACATGCATTGTGTCCATATGTATACAAACACACACACACACACACACACACACACACACACGCACACACGCGTGCGAACACACACACAGATAATTTGACATCAAGTGTCTCCCCTATGTCAAAAAATTGAAGCAACTAAGAGTATCAAGTTTGAGCTTAATACGTTTGTGCATGCAAGGGATTTTTGAGCCTTAAAGGCCTGTTTAAAAACTCTCATAACCCTGTGACCCTATGAGTTAAATAAACCAAAGTCATATTTAATATGATTTGGACGACTTGCCTTATGTCAATGATGGCTGTAAATAAGATGCCAGTTGAAAGGCTTAAATAAAATTATAATTCTATGGCCCCTTTAATTTTTAACTCTCAAAGCCCCTCTACTCCTCAACCCCATAAGCATACAAATCTATAAACTTTATAACACCTGAGATTGTATCATTGTACTTTTATTATCTTACAATGTCTTTGTAATTCTGTAACCCCTATAAAATAACACTACAATTTCGAGACCCTGTCACCACCCAACCCCAAAACTTAGACTGTTTTGTACCAAACTGTAAAATTTAATCTTATGTCTTAGCTGCAAAATTTTCTAACTTCAAAAAAAATGTATTACAATCTTCTAAGTATCTTAAGAATCTTAGAAAACTTATGATAATAATAAGAATAATATCATATTGCTTCGAATTATGTATCCCAAAAACTTTCAATGACTAGTGTTACCTCTCCTGACCACGTGGAGGTAACACTCATGGCAGAGCTCACCTGCTTATAGTAAGGGCACCTACACCAGAAACAAATATAAAAATGTATTTAAATATTATTTTTTTGGATTGGTCTCCAAACATAGAAGCGTGCTTGCCAGGAAAATAAAAAAGAAGATCTAATTTGAGACGCGATTAACTTACTATATTAGAGGCACTTATCGCAGGAATAAGAAATTTTAATTAATAAAAAACATGATTGTTTTACAAGTGAAAAAGCACCTTTGCTAGAAAAAGACACGTATTTCAATTTGAACATGTGATGGTTGTAATAACAAAAAAATGTTATGGCGTATTACCAGAAACGTCTTTTAATATTGTAACCTGCATGTTGATTTTGCAATTCCTGAGTATGATTTAAGTTTTAATATTTTTTGAGCTGTCGATAGAAACGCATGAGGAATCAAGATTTTTAGTTCTGCTGGATCCTTAGAGAATCTCCGTTTAAAAAAAAATATTACAGGATGTACTGTATACTGATTGTTGTTATAGTGAAATGCAAGGGTGGCATTCTAAACATCGAAGGTAGATCTCCCAGATAAAAAGACTTTACCTTTTAAAAAATCTTATCGTATGTTTTCTATGCATGTACATTGATTTTTAGAAATAAGATAATGGGAAAGCAGATTTTCAAGTTTGGCTGCAAAACTCAAAGATAAAATCATGTGCACGAAGACATTCTTTTTCTATAATACCTTGATAAGTCGATCGACATACACTGAACATAACATGCGATATCGCTTTCTTTTCATTTACATTCATGAGAAAGTCGTAGAGTCCATGTCTCGTTAACTGGAGAGCAAGTTGTAGATTTTCGTAAGTAGCAAAGTTGTGTTGTATTAGGGCATAGTATATAACTAAAATAATCTTTATATTTTTTAATGAGGGTTTTCGTTCGCTCAGTGAGCTTTCTGAGATTGACTGCATTACATACGGTCTTGAAATTTGAATATAATGTATATGCACAAACTGTTTGAGTATCCCTTGAGCCAGCTAAAATACACCATTTTAGTCGCAGTTCCACAAATTTAGAAAAGCCAATTTTAAAATCAGAAAACTTTGCTTTGAACTGATTATGTAAGCTTTTAATATCAGACAGCATTAATTGCTTTTGTTTTCTTTTGTTTTTCATCATTGTATATTACCACGATCACATTTCTTTTATTCGTCATTATTCTACTGTTCTCATCATCTTTACGAAAGCCCTTTATAAACAATGTCATCCAATAAGGTTTTCCCTGGACTTGAAGCTGGGGTATATTGAATTTCAGATAATTTTTTCAATTTTATTGCTTTCCAGACAGTTTGTTACAAGGGACCAAATACTTTTGCTAAACTTCAACAATCAGGAGCTACAGTAAGGATCATTCACCGAAACAGACCTGTTAGTGACAAACTTGAAAAGCGATTTTTCAACCAGTTGAGCATTTCTTTCAGTTCTTTTTATCTTGATAAACAAGATCTTTTTACTGCAATGCCATCTTTATCTCCAGAATTAAAAAAAACTGCTTTTAGCTTTTTCAGTAGAGCCAGATTTATTGTGTTTCGCAGAATTGAGTTTCACATGAGAGTGACGTATTCTTTTGATACCAGTTTACCCTAGGGACGAATTTAGCAAACTTATTATTTTCCTTAAATAGTTTTCTCTGTGATTTTCCAAACCAAATGGATTGCAGCATCAATTTATCTGAGGCCAAAGACACCGATGACGACATTTTGATAACAAATGCTATTCAAACAAAGCGATACTTTTCAGTAAATTTTTTTTTATAGCTGCATGGTTAAAAGTCATTCTCAATACCAACGTTGGTATATATTCTTTAATCCATTATTTGAAATCACAGCTTGCGACGTCATATCTTTTATTATGGTTAAGATTAATGAAGGAACACAAATTGTAACGAGTGTCAAAAAACTTTGCTCTTCCTTTACCCTGAACCAAACACTTTAAGTGACACCATGCTAGCATAATGTAACATATTTCGCGAAAAAATATAATTTCATTGTAAGCCTAATATCCTCTAATAAGATGCAAATTTATTTAATAGATGATGTTGGATGTACGGTAATGAGTTAACGTAAAAAATGACTTTTTTAAAACGGATATATTGAAGAATTAATATGTAAGGACATCCACTTCAATAAAAGCTACAAGTTATTCCTTTAACTCGACAATTACGTGGGAAAAAATAAGATTTACAATTAATAACACATGCAATCTTATAAAAATAAATTTTGTAAACAAAGCTCTTCTTTTAAGAAACAAAAATTTCCTTTTTTAAAAATATTTAATGTAATAAGTATAAATATACAATATCTATGCTAGTGATAAATTCAAACTTGCATGAGTTTTACTTTTTTTTAACGATAATTTTTCTTATGGCTTAATTGTTTGAGAACATATATGTAGTCTTGTTTTAAGAGATGCTTGTGGGATGTTATACACTTATGTTAAAACTTTTCGTATCCTCAAAGCACTCAAAAGTATATTTTTTTGTGATGTCTTTGAGTTCCTACTTCCATGCCATCTTTATTTGCAAAGTTATGGCATAGTATCGTATTTTCATATACTTTTTTAGTTCTTAGAGACAGAACAAACTACAACAGCCAGGTCTAACAAATGAGGTGGCTGAGGCAACATGACTGTATTATTGTTGACCTGAAATGTACACAGAAGCAATGTTTTTTGATCAGAAGCGTTATCATTATGCAAAATAAAATTTTTATGCTTCCACCAATCCAGTCGTTTTTGGTGGATGGCTTCAGGCAAGCCACGCATAACTTGCTGATTATATTGCTTATTTACCGTACGTTCCTGTGACAAGAGCTCATTATGCTCCATGACTATGCAATTAAAGGAGAATGTAATCCAAGCTCTTACATTTGACAAACTTAAAGCGCTTTTATGGTCTTAGGTTATGCGGCTGCTTTCAATTAGATTTAAAGGTAGTTTTAGGGCTGTACCCAGCGACAGGGCCTTTAAGGTTTTATTACTTATAAAAATATTTTCCGTTAATTGTCATAATGCTTAAATATTTTAACAACATATTTAAATTTAAAAGTTTTATTGGCCTAAAAATTTATGGAATTACGATAAATAAGATAATGAAAACTCATCACTCTTATCTGCACATGTGCTGAAGACGATCAATTTCTTTTTTCTAATTTTCTTAAAATCTGACTAGTTTACATACAGTTTCCGCAATTTCAAAATAATTCATACAAAAAAAGGAACAAATACAATTTTCCTGTCTAGAGATACGTTATTTACGTTAAGAGTTATAATCATTTTAGTGATTAGTACCATAAGTCTGCGTACAAAATTGGTCATAAGTCTGCGTACATAATAAATTGATTGAGCCTAGTACTTTTTCTTTGCAAAATAATTAGGCAAAGAACATTGACATAATTTCCCAATCTCAGAGATTCTTATCAGTCTAGTAAAAATCTGTTTAGAAAACTGTTCCTGCTACAAGCAATGAAACAGCATAATGCAGCAGATTAGGATAGCTGTGTTTGCTATTGATGCCTATCACCCAAAATTAAAGAAAATAGATAAAGCAAAGGCAAAGATGTGAACATAAGATTCAGTAGTTTTAAGCAACATTAGTAAGTACCATACAAGTTGGTTTTACTTATCTTGTTAAAAACCAACTACTTTTCGTGTTGACTATTCATTGGTAAACTTTAATTCACAAACCAAACTATGACAGTTTCTGCTCAAGAATGGCGTATATTGAAAAAAATCTTTTTCTAATGCCTGTTGTGCATCTAATTCAAGAGCTATTAAAATAATTGTAATGATATATTTATAAACATCTATAATTTATCCAATCAAGTGGTTATATACACATTCATTAATATCTATTTCTGAAGGTACTCACACAATTCTTTTATGAAAAGCAAAAGTATCAATTTTACAATATTTTTTTTAACGCTTTATACTTTATTTTAAAACAATGCCTGCTGACACGAATCCAACAAACTACTTGAATTTATAACCAATCGTCATAAAAAAAGATGAATTACGACTAATTATGAAGTTATTACTCATCAAATAAAGATATTACTCATTATGTGGATATGTATTATTACCCTACCCCATACACTTCTCCTGAGAGCTATTTAAGTATCTCTTTGCAAAGAAACAATAGCTAACTATTTTGATCGTAAGCATAAAAATTAAGATTTTGCTATAATATAATTAAACTGCAGTAGCTTACTTCTTGCACCTTAAAAGGTAGAGTCTAGTGCTTGATTTATTATAATAACTTGCATAGATAAGAGATTATTTAAAAATACATTGTATATTTATTTATTTATTATTAATAAGAAAAGTATCTGTATAGTAACACCACTTACTTAACATATATTACAATGATGATTCCAAGCAACCACACACATCAAGATTGTAAATTTAATAGGCTCTCCAAAAATACAATAAAATCTTGTTTAAACTGCCACAACTAAATCTACTTATGAAATTGAATAAAAATAAACACAGTTATGTAGAAGTATGGTACAGCATTTTTTAAAGATATTTGAAGCAACAATTAGTGAAGGTAAGTAAGAAAAATAATCATAAAATGAACCGTGCTTTACGATGAATAGCTGTTACGTTCAATTTCTACTTTCTATTGATTTTTATTTATCCTGATTTCTTTGAACAAAATAAAGAACGTGTACAGTAACACATAAGCTTTCCGTTGTTAATTCTAATTCATTTTCCATAATCAAACAATATGATTGTTTAACAGCTTAACATTAAATAAACAGATAAATAAAAGATGTCTGACAGCAAATTTTAAATATTTCATATATAAAAAGAAATGTTAAGAAAGTAAGATTTTCTTATACTTACATTTATAACAATTCTTTCGCAGAAATCGTGATCGTGTGGTATAGGTTCAAAATGTGTTATACTTGTATACTGATTATGAGAAATAGATCCATCGTTATCTTGACACAAGAGCTTAGGGAATGATCTATATACAAAAAGTTTAAAATCAAAAACATGTTCAAAATAATTCGTATATCAGGAAGAAATAATTTTCACTTTTCTAAATGGCTTTTTTTATGGAGTACAACGAAGAGATGTATGTAATAAGTGATTTATGTCATAAATTACAATAACTTTTGATATCAAATTAAACAAAAAGTAAATTAATGGATATGCCATTAAAGATTAGGTAATAAATTAAAAGTTGCTAATTAAGATTCTCTGTATCTTCAGTAAATGGTGCATGATTGCACCAATAAGGTTGATCTGAGAATGATAACAACTGTAAGAAAACAAGATAAGTAGTATTCTTCTTTTAGTTCTAATGTCTTGTAATATTGCTTAAAAACATTAAGACCGTTAAAAATTTTCATCTTGTTGAGAAAGTAAGAAGATTTTCTATAGGATTTAGAAAAAATTTGTATCCTCAGATAAGGTACTTTGCAAATTATCTATAGAGTATAGCTTCTAGTATACATAAAAAATGTAGATTTCACTTAATAGTATGTTTCAGAACTTTAAAATTCTACATCTCTATTATTCTATTACAAAGTACAGTAAATAACTTTATGTTAATTATCTTGTTTTTACTTGAAACTTTAGTTTAATAAACATCATTGTATTTTGTTTTTAAAAGTGTTAGAATAGGGACTCGTAATTTATTTTTTGTGAAAATAAGAGTTCAAATCATTACATTTGATACATTCACAATAATCATACTGGTTCAAAGCATCAAATTGTATAAAGAGCTTTAAAGTGAAAATTGATGTTAAATAGCATAGATTAAATTTTTGACGTGAAAATATTTTATGAGAGGTTAGTTTTTGCTTGTGTAGTAATGCTATTAATACACCTAGGGTGGCTAACTGAACAATTTTTCAGATCTCACGTGCATCAGCTACATCGGTTACAAACCCGACATCTAAACTTTTCTTACTTCCGTCCATGGTGTACATAAATCTAAACTTCACTTGGACTGAAACTGATACGTCACTGCCAACGAAGCTAATGGTTATAAATTATTTTTGAGTTAGTTGTGTAAATTTTTTACGATCATCACCCTTTTTCCGTCACGCTGTACATATAGACATGTACTCAAAGGCTATACAGGCTTGTGCTGTAAGAGTACATCTGATGACCCACGAGCACCAGTGAATTCAACAAGCACGAGTGAGCGAACATACAAGCAACTACTACAAGATCAGTGAAGAAGGGGATGAGACTGAAAATACGTTATGGATTAAAAAAAAAAAAAAAAACAAAGGGCATAGTGCAAAATACATAGAAGTATTGGTAAAATATTAAATTTTTTTTTGTTTTTTTAGTAAAAAAGAATTTTTGTTTGATTCGCAAGAAATTGATAAATTTATATACGATTTCCTGATTAAAATTAATGCTTTTCAAAATTTAAATATTCCTTTCAGTTTTATTTTTTTTCTCACCTAATTATTACGACAAATCTTTTTTTTCGAAATATTTTAACTAATTTTTATTTTAATCTTCAAATATTTCTTTATTTGTCATAATTGACAGATAAAATATCATAGTGTCATTTAATGTAAGAATTTAAATTCAATTTGTGCAATGACATACCTTTGGTTTCTTGTAACACATGCCTCCAGGAAGGCTATTGAAGCAACGAACAAATGAGTGAGTGAGAGAGTAAGAAAGTAAGTGCATGGTAGCGTTAAAAACCACTGCACTTTCACTGACCACTCACAAGGGGTGAAAATAAATAAATAAATAAGTATAGAAATAACTCTGAAATACTACAATCAAATCTCCGAAACTATAAAACCAAATAAAGGAAGAATCAATTACCTCAATGAGATACAGTTATTACATAATCTATTTTACTTTTATATTTATTTAAGTGCACCACTAGTTATCTAGATAAACAAGTGACATTACATTTTTTTGTAGTTTTCATAGTTAATTATTGTAATTATAAACACAACAAACTCATGTCTGAAATTGTTTAAAAGCATAAACAAAACTTGTTTGCATTTATTTCGTTAAAATACAAATATGGGTATCTGCACAAAATTCTGTCTAGGTCTTCTAATACTCCTTAACCAAAAGATCCTAACCTAGTGCAGAAAATGGCCGTAAAGTTGATAATTAGTAATCTATTTTTTAAATAATATCATATCAAAGCAAATAATATCATAAAAGTTTTTGTAGTTCTTACAGTAAGCTGATTAACTTGTTAATTTATGCATTCATAATTTTTAGAAGAAAAATAAAATTTTTACCATAAATTATTTATGTTGCAAAAAAAATCCGAAGGCTAGATTTCATATTTAAAGATGAGAGTATAGCAGAATTTTATAAATGTAGGGAGCAATAAAGTATTATAGTAAGCACAAATAACTTATAGACCGTATTCATGGTAATCTTACTGCTATATGAAGCAAAGTCACCAAAACCACTGTAATCACTAACCACAAAAACTACTTAACTAATCGGGATAAAGTTTTTCATACTAATTTTTAACATTTTTCAGATAGTTGTTGTATAGTTTTTATTTTGAAAAAATTGATATTAAAAGCAAATAGTAAGCTTTAAGTTTTGCAAAAATACGCTACCTTTTCACTTTAGTTCAGTATGATACATGCAATAGAAGTAAGTAGGTCTAGTTAAAATATAACCAAGCGAATTACAAAAGAACCATAGATCACCGGCAGTGCATCAAGGATAGAGTTGGTAGTCATGCAGCTGGATATACCGGATACTGACAACAATCTTCTTCATTACACAAGCAACTGACATCAAGTTCAATTCTGAACCACTAAGATTAGTAAGTGCTACCAATAAACGGCGTTTAAAACACCACCGTTGCCAGCATGATACGAAAAAAGTCTAGCTAGAGCACAATCTGTTCCAATAATTTGGGGTTTCATGGCCATTCTTCCAATTAAATTGGTACTACCAGAGCAAAATCGCTACAACAGCAAGCCAATGAAAAAATCCCTAAAGAGCTCAAGGAGCCGCATTGGCTAGAAAATGTATCAACTACCTTCTCAGTTTTTTGTCCTAACGACATACTCGTACGAGGTATTCTCGAAGATCCCTTCCCCCCGTAGCGGTAAACAATTTTTTATTAATAACAGTTGATGAGGAATAATAGTAATAATACTTATAATAGCAATAGTGATGATACTAATAATTATAATAATAATAATATTAACAGTAATGATAACAATAATAATAATAATGATAATAATAATAATACTAATAATAACAATAATAATAACAATAAAACTAATAACAATAATAATAATTATTATAGTAGTGGTCATAATGATAATAAAAATGATAAAAATAATAATAATAATATTAATGATAATAATAATAATGAGAAATGGCTAGAAATACCACCAATGGCCCTTTTCAGGGCCACAGTAAGTATTAACGTTACCAAATTAACCATCCATCTCATCAATCTTTTTAAGGAACATCCATTTAGAATTTACCGTGTTAACAAATACATTTTTACTACTATTTTTGAGAACGACTTATCAGCTAAAAGACTATAGAAAGCGGGGTACTAATGAACAAAGTTAATCATTCACTGTTAGAAGTCACTGTCAAAGTTGTTCGTCCAGAGGCTGGAATCTCTGGCCACTAGCAACTATATTATCCTCTCCGCTCTAAGAATTTAAGTCGAAATGATCAATCATCTCCGAGATCTGCATTATATGAATCGAACAGTGAAGCTATTAAGAAAAAATAAACTTGAGAAAACGGGACGACAAGCAAGCATTATGAACAAATCTCTTTACCTTAGATCACTAATATGATAGAGCTTTGCAAGAAAAATAGAGAAACACCAGGAGACATTGGCAAAAACCCGTCTAACTAGCTCCAACGCTTTGGACTTTGTAATTGTCCTTTCGATCAGTTTGGTGAAATAACAACAGGCCAGAGAAGATCACCAAGAGGTCTCTACTCCGTTTTCAGTCCAGAAAAAGCTTAGCCCACCTGTATTTTTTAGGGCTATCCAACGTTGAACTTCCTTGCCAAAAAATATACTACAACTTAACAAAGTTGACAAAAAACAGCTTTTAGGGCTCACAAAAGTTATAACCATGTCTACAGTTGCTAAAGAGCAAATTGAAAAGAAAACTTTAAATACTATAAATATTTACAATTTAAGGCATGGGAAAACTGACGCATTTATTGAGATTGGAACAGCAGCATCAAAGTTAACCAACAAAGAGTCTACAAAGTGAGATATCAGCTTTCTATTATAGCATTGACAGTAATTACTCAAATTTGCTAGTTTGTCGAATAGGTAGAATAATATTCATTCGTTGTAGTTATAAATAACAGAGAGAATAAGCTTCAGCACCCTGTTGCTCTGGTACTTAAGTTGTGGTAATGGGAAAGAAAAATTTCATAATCCTACATTTTGTTAGTTTTAAATATTTACATGTCTTACACATGGCCCTTTTTACTAATGATGACGTAAGAAAGAGTTTGTTGGACCGTGTAGGGTTTTCAGATTACAGTATAGGAACACCAATTGCTATCAGAAGGGTGTGTCATGATAAAATTAAAGTAATACCTATTCCATTATATAATATGTCATCTATTTTGAGTTAATTTATGGGGAACTTATAGAGCTAAAGATTGCTATTATGTTTATGTACTTCTTAAATTCTAGCCTACTGTTAAAATAAACGTGAATTATTATTAGATGTATAAGTATTAACATCTATTATGCGGCATGGGCAGTGTGCGTGTGAGATAATATGGGTGTGATTTTTAGTATATACAGTAATTCAGTTGGGTCAGATAAAAGATGGCCGTTGTCACACATGCACACTCTCGTAGAGTCTCTCTCAGTATCCAAACAGAAGATCTTGTGATCTCAATAAACCTTTATTTATGTAGTTAAATATGGGACGTTCTTCTACAAACCAAACAGATTGAGACAAAAATCGACCGACACATTTAAGATTTAACTGAAACTTCTTTTACGGGTTCTATATCCAAAAAAAATGATGCGTGTAAGAGGATTTTTTTATTTTCGATATTTTGAAAAATAAACAAGATGGAAAATTTGTGAATTTGATGATTTATTGATAATAGCCTATTTTTCAAAAATTCATAACTCCGGTTCTATTTAAGCTAAGAAATTCATTTTTTTTTTATTTGTAGGTCAAATGACAAGCTTTAAAAAAAGTACTTACAAAACAAAGTGTCAAAAAATTCAAACTGGTATTAACAATTTAAATGTTTGAATCGGTTTTTAGCAGTAGTGCCACCCATGAATCAACTTTTTACTATTTTTATCGTATTCTGCGTCAAATTTTTTATCGAAAACGCTTTTAAAAACTGTAGAGAAGTTATTTTTACTGTGAGAAAAAAATTAATTAGTTTGGCTCAGTACGTCAGATCGAGACGTGGGTCACATTTTACGGCTCATATTTTTGTTTTACAATGTTTATATCTTAAATACCAATAATTGTTTCATTTTTTTTATTAAAAAACATTTTCTATTAGCCAAGAAGATGGAAAAAAAATACATAAATGAAAATGAATACATGAATAACGACAAAATATTTTGAATCAAATAGTAGAAAATTCTAATCTTAAATATTAATTTGAGCATTAAAAATACTATCTTATGTTTCTTAAAGATTTTGAATTTCCCATGTATTTGGTAAATAGTGTTAGTAGCTTTGGCAGCACTGACAGGAATTCAATTTTAAGGAGTAGGAACAGTAGAAGGGAGGAGCAGTAGACTATTGATATGTGAATTAGCTATGCAGTGACCGTTTGTCTCTTACGCATTCAGTGCTCCACGTGCTTCTTAATAGCTTCTTTCTAACATTTTGAATTTAACTGCTTTTAACAGTTTGCACCATCTTTTTATTTTTCCATTAGTGAAAGTGGATTTCCGTTGTTTGAGTACAGCAAGAAATAAAAGGTAATTTGTAGATAAAAACATACAACAATGCCTAAAACAGTGTTAAAAAAATCATCATCTATAAACGTTTGTACTGATGTATGTTTTAATCCATTTAAAAAAATTAGTCATCAAAAAAAAGTGTGTCGAATTTGGGAAAAGTAAACGAAAGCCAGCTTTGAACCCTAAATTTGGCAACTACTGCTGAGACACTGCAACAAAGGATTTGCGATTCGTGTCGTCTGCGTATCAAAAGTATCAAAGAAGAAAAAAATGACGATATTGGAAATTATAATTCTTGGAAAATTTCTTGGAAAATCATAATACTTTAAATTAAATGTTAAAATTAAATTACTAAACCTCATTTTATTGCATTTTAATTTAATGGAAATTATTATACTTCCGCTATTTTAAATAATATAAATAATTAGTTTTTGTATTATTTATAGCAGGAAAACAACATTGAGCAGTGAAGAATCTGACTATGAAAGTGAAAGTAGATCTACCTCTGGGGCAACTGGAGAAAATACAGCGTTACTTAACAATAAATTTCAATACTTTAATAAAGGATTAACTGCTTTAGGATCCTCACCGATTAAAAAAAAAAAATTGACGCAAAAAAGGTACTCCGAAGAAGAAATTTAAAAAATTGCAGAAGTAAATAAAAAAAAGTATTTAACGTCACAGACGATGGTCTAGATGATGAGGATGATGACATGACAATTTCAAGAACTTTAGAAGAAAGTTTTAGTACTTCGCAAGACCAAGTTCACAAAATCAAGATTTTAACCGTTTTCAGACATTGGCCTTACAACAAAACGTTGATTAATTTTCCAACAGCAACTTATCACATGATATCTGTTGCAAAAACAATTGCTAAAGAAAAAAGTATTTTAAGTTATCCAAACACTCAATACCTTCTATCTTCAGAAGCAGATGTTGTTAGTACTATAGTCACGTTTCATGAGTCTGATGATTTTACTCAACTGATGCCAGGCCAAAAAGATTACGTTTCTATTAAAGTAGGTGATACGCGAATTTATATGCAAAAAAAAACTAGTCTTAAATAACTTAAAAGAATTATATGATCATTTCAAAATGAAACATCCAACAATTAAATGTAGTTTTTTAAAGTTTGCTAGTTTGCGTCACAAACATTGCATGTTAGCTGGAGCTTCTGGTACTTATTCTGTCTGTGTGTGTACAATACATGAAAATATTAAATTACTAATTGACGGAGCAAATTTAAAATCAATCACTGCTGATTCATCGCAACCTATAAAAAATTACCATGATTGCTTAGATCGCATGATTTATCCTAGTAAATATACTTATTGCTTTTTAGGAGAATGTGATAAATGTCCTGGCACTAATATTATTAATCAACTTGAACAAACTTTCCAAGACAAAATAATTGAAAACGTTACATACAGACAGTAGATTACAACCGAAAGAACAACTTTACAAATACTAATATCATCTGTTGGTGAATTTTTTCAAAACTTAAGTAAGGGTTTGTCCAAATTATTGACACATTCATTTTTAGTAAATAAACAGAAAGATTTTTTACACGAAAAAAAAAAAAAAATAAATTACTGAAAAATGAATGTAGTGTCATTTGTGATTCTTCTGAGAATTATTCTCTTATTATTCAAAATCCTGTACAAGGTTTTTACTGGAATATAGCGATCAAGTGACGATACATCCATTTTATATTTGTTACAAAAATGATAAAAACAAATTGCAGCTAAAAAGTTTAGTAAATATGTCTGATTGTTTACGACATGACACAATTGCAGTCCATATTTTTTTTAAACAATCAGTACAATTTATAAAATTATATTTAAAGGGGGTTAACAAAATAATATATTTTTTGGACGGTGCCAGTGGGTAATACAAAAATAAGAAAAATTTTATTAACCTTTTACACCACGAAAAAGATTTCAAATTATTAGCTGAGTGGGATTTTTTTTAACTTTACATGGGAAAGGGCCATGGAATGGACTTGGGGGTACTTAAAAAAAACTTGCAGCTAGAGCTAGCCTGCGAAGGGTTTGTAACCTTATCCGAACACCAAAAGAGTTATCCAAACTAAGGAAATCCAAACTAAGGAAATTAAAACGTAGTGTTAATCCAACACAAATTCAGAATTTAAGAAAAAGTCTTATAAAAATATTAACTAAAGTACTGACAGTAAAAAGAATTCTGGAAGATTTGAATGAAGGAGAAGGAACCAAAATGGCGGATAAATTCGAAATTCCAGTGTTTGATGAAAAATATTTTGAGTGTTAAAAAAAGAGAATGACGATGATTCTATAATTGAAGAAATGTGATGTAGTTGCAACAAGAGCCATGGAAAAGACCAATGAAGAAGAAGAGTTCATTGAAAAAGACTTAAAGGCAATCAATGTTATATATATTGCAATTCCAAATGATCAGTTACAATTTGTGAAAAATAAATAAACAGCGTACGTAATAATTAAGGAATTTGATGAAACATATGTAAAGGAGTCTACTGCACTGCAAATTTGTGTAAGAAATAGGTTGAAAAATTGAAGTTAAATGACTTTGAAAATTCCGGTGCATTTTTCACTGAGTTTTAAGTATTTATTAATAAATAAAAAAGTGCTGGTGTAAATGTGATTGAGAAAAAAAATTAAGCTACATGATAAAAGTATTTCTTAGTTTATTAAGTTATACTGATGATCTTACCAATGTGCGACAAGAATCTAATCAGTAAGTTGAACATGAAAAAAGTAAAATAAAAATGTTTGAATTAAAAGAAAAGAAAGATGGAAGCAAAAACAACTTAAGTGTGTTTAAAACTAAAAGAAAAACAGATGGAGCATGTTTTACGTGCAAAAAATATAGGCACTTCAAAGCACAATGTACGAAAACGAGACAAAACAATAATTCATGTGAGTAAGGTAATGAGCATCATCAACGACGCGGGCGACAACAACAATAGCAGTGGCAACATCGCAGTTATCGAGGCTGAGGTCATAGAGCTGGTAGAGGCTCTAGTCAACATTGTCAAGAAAGCGATTGGCAGCAAAATAATCAAGGATATCAAAATGAAGACGGTAACGTGAGTAGTTTCAATGCAGAATTTAAGGAAAAATCTAATAAGTCGCGTGTTAAAGTAAACAGCTTTGCTACAAGGTTGGATGGAAACTTGATGGAGGTTGCTCACATCCTGTTGTAAATGACGATTGAAATTTTTATGAATCCCTTGAATTAAAAAAGCCTATAAATGTAAAAGTAGGAAATGTTCATTCTTTCAAGGCATTAAAAGTTGGTAATATAAGTCACGAGTTTAATGTTTATCGTCAAAATAAAATAAATATAATAAAAAATGTTTTCTTTGTTCAAGATATCGATAGAAATTTAATAAGTAACGGTAAACTAACAAAAGCAAGTAAAATTGTATCAGTAAGAAATATGTCAATGATTTTTTAACAAAATAGAAGTTTAATTACTTTGGCTACTAAAAATAATGATGTTTATTATATGACAAGTAAAATTATGTATATTGACTCAAATTCAATGACAAAGAATAAGTTAACAGAAAAGAAAAAATTGTACAGAACACTAGGCCACGTAAATATTTATTATGTAAAGCAATATGCTTGATTGTTTGTCCGGCAAATTAAAAACTGATTATTAAAAATGTAAAATTAGTTTGGAAAATAAAATGCACAATTTATTATTTAATAATGACAAATCAAGGGCAAAAAAGCTTATCAAATTGTAAATACTGATTTAAATGGGCCTTATAGTACTACTGATAAGAATGGCAAGAAATATTTTATAAGTTTTATCGACGATTACACTAAATTCGCTAAAGTGTATTGTATTTAATTAAAAGATCAAGAATGCAATGGTTTTTTTGACTATGTCAATTAAATTGAAAGTAAGACAGAAAATAAAAAAAAAAAGATTGAGATGCAATAATAGTAAGAAATATATAAATAGGGATACACGTAATTTTGTAAGCGGGAATGATTCATCTAGCGAACCGTGTCTACCTTACGTACATGAATGAAATGAAATGTTAGAAATATATTACAGAGGTCTTATGGAAATGTCTTGATGTTTATCAAAAGAAACAAGGGTTTCCCATTGATTTTGTCCAGAAAGAGTTAGAAGTGCAGCTTATTTAAAAAATAGAGTTATTATACATGTTCACACTGTTTAAAAGAATATAACATCTTTTGAAATTATGTTTGGAAAAAGTCTCAGTATAAGAAATTAAAAAGTTTATAGCATTTAAGTTTTAGTGAGAATACCAGAGAAAAAAGGAAATTGAAAACAAGACAAAAAAGCAGCTTTAGAAGTTTTTTTAGATTATGCGAATATTGGTCATAGAGTTCTTATGAATAAAAAAATAGTAACTGCAAGCCACATTGATAGTATCGAAGATAAGACAGATTGTGTTGGTTTAAAATCAGAAAATGACACAGTAAAAATAAATTTAAATAAAAACAAAGTTAAAAACATAAATCGCGATTCAAGTATAAATGTCAATAATGAGAATAAAAATTTTAGTTTAAGGCAGTAAACTAGAAAAAAAAGGAGCCCGATAGGAACAGAGATAAAAATTTTGTATACAGTAATATTATTTATGTAAATGATACAATTACTCAGATATCTGTTTCTTATACTGATGCGATGAATAGTGATGAGTCTGAAAATTGAAAAAAGGCAATGAATAGAAAAATAAATTGCTTAAACAAAAATAATACTTAAATTGCTGTAAATGAACTGAATAATACGAAAACTTTAAATTTAAAATGGATTTACATTTAATAGTCTAACAATGCTTTGAAAGCTATGTTAGTAGTGAGAGAATACTAACAAAATGATTTCATTAATCATAATTATTGACCAGTTTCAAGAATGCAAATTGAAAAGTTGTTACCTTCTTATTGTCGTCAAAATAACTTTCTTGTTGAGCAGATGGATACCAAAGAATCGCTTATTATTGAAAAGATCAAATTTAAAGTGTATATAAAACAGCCACTATTCTATAATGATGGCTCTAGAACGGTATTGATTTTGTATAAAGTTGTATGAATTAAGACAAAGCCCGAGAGCTTGGTGTGAATGTTTTCGCGATGCGAATGTCACGTTTTTGAGCAGGAGTGAGAGGGGAAATGAAGGAGGGGTAACACCTCACTTAAAACTAATATAATATAGTATAATATAAAAATACAAGGTTCTGTACAAAAATTGATTCTTGCTGGCCTTATGCACTTAACACAATTGATTGTAGATTAATTAAAATATGTAATGAGAAAATATATTAGCACTACAAGTCAATGTCTTTTACATTCACACCCCACTGTTTTTTTTGTTGGCATCGTGGGGTACCTGTTAATTGTAGGTGGCTGAAAGGGAGCTCTCTCTCAAAGTCAGCAGTCTCTTCTCCCTTAGTTCTGGCACCATAAAGAGCCTGCCAATGCCTGAGAGAGATAGCAGACGTTCCCTGTATCACGGTGATCGAGGGTGGCACTCAAGCTATCTACGACAGTGGAGCAAGAGAGATAGAACCTCTCAAAATATCTCTTGAGGCACCATCTTTTGCGTACGTTGGTGGCACAAAGACGGTGGCTCCGATCGCGTCGCCACAGCTACTCGCCTTCCTGTGACCAGCGCATTTTGTGCTGGGAAAGCTACATGGTGCTTCGGCTTGAGGTGCGTAGCTGAGCAGATTGGGCTGCTGTAGGAACAACTTATAAAGAATCACTTGGCTCTCTTTGACCTGGGCAGCGATTGGAATTGGGAGTGGCTGCTTCTTCTTGTGTGCCTGTAGTTGGTTAGAAGGTGACGGCTGCTCTTCTTCATAAGCTTCTCATTGGTTGGTAGGTGTCAACTCCTCCACCTCCAAGTATGCTGGTTTCAACTGGTCAATGGACACCACTTTTTCCTAGTCTATGATGACTGTCTTTTGGTCTGTTCTTTGAATTACTCGGTGCTGACCTGTGTACGGAGGCTCCAAAAATATTATTATCCTGTCTACTTTTTTGAATACGTGTGTGTGTGTCTGTAGCTCCCTGAAGACAAAAGGACGATTTACAGCGTGTCTAGACGCTCGGACTAGACGAATCGACAGAAAAAGCTGCCGCAGACTCCTTACAAAACTTGACTTATCCGCTTGAAGTGTTGATGTCACGAAAAATTCTCCTGGAATCCACAGCATTATTCTAAAAAGTATATCTGCAGGTGATGCTTCCAGGTCAAGTTTACAAGATGTCTTGAGTCCCAAAAGAACCGTTGGCAGACAGTCAAGCGATGATTGAGTGCAGCAACGCAAGGATGCCTTAAAGGTACGGTGCAATCTTTCAACCATACCATTCAATTGTGGGTGATAGGCCACAGTATGTATGAGCTTTGCTCCAAAGGATTTTGCCAGTTCGTTGAACAACTTAGACTCTAACTGTAACCCTCTGTCTGATGTTATGAAAAGCGGAGTGACGAACAAGCTAATTTAGTTATCGTGGAAGGCCTTTACGACAGCTTACACTCTTATGTCTGCCAGTGGGATAGCCATCGTCCATTGACTGAATCTGTCTATTATAGTTAGACAGTATTTAATTTCCTGGACCAGCGGCATTTTTTATTATGTCAATGAGCACGTGTTCGAAGCGATTTCCAGGTTCTGTAAATCTGTTGAGAGCTGCTCTGTTGTGTCACCACACCTTAGAGCGTTGACATGGCTCGCACCGATGTGCCCAGGTGACAGCGTCCTTTTGGATACCTGGCCAGACGAATTTTTGCGAGAAAGTCTTGACTGTTGCTCTGCTGCTGGGATGTGCGAGTCCGTGCACGATGTTGAAGGAGAGACGTAGCAGTGGTGCCGAAAGGTATGGATAAACTGTACCACCATGCACGTCGCAGTAGATCAGATGAACTTCGATTGAAAGTTTCTGAAGTAACAGTGAAGTCTCTTCTAGCCATGACAATTTCGCATCCGAGGCCTGTGCTTCAGCGATTGTAGCTGCGTCCCATGCGGTTCACATTAAAACCGTTAAAGTCCCTAAGGTCTCTATGACGTCCGTTGGTTTTTGGGATTCGTTGTCGCTCTCCTCTTGGGTTATAGGGACTGTTCTTGAAAGAGCATCTGCGAAAACGTTATTTTTGCCTTGTGCATAGACTACTTTTGCGTTGAAACGCGAAATATATTCAAGTTGACGGGCGCGCATTGGGGGAGCCTTATCCGAGCACTGCTCTGGCGCATGGACAATCGGCTGGTGGTCTGTGTACATAGTGAATGGCCGTCCTTCGAGGATTCTCTTGAAGTTCTTTACTACAGAGTAGATCGCTAAAAGTTCTCTATCATACGTGCAGTATTTTTTCTGTGCGTTGGTAAGTTTCTGAGAAAAGAAACCGAGTGGATGCCAGGCATTAATCAGCGTGAGCTTCTGTTCTAACACAGCTCCCAAAGATGTATCTGATGCATCTGTTTTAAGGGCCCAGGTTGTCTCGGCTCGAAAAAAACTTGTGCAAGTTGCTCCCACTATGTCGTTTTTACATCGGTGGAAAACTAGATCGGCCTTCAATGTCCAGGTGAGCTTGGCCTTCTTTGGCAGACCCTTGAGCAGGTCATGCAACTATGCTTGGGCCTTAACCACGCATGGCTCGTAACATCTATAATAATTCATCATTCCCAGTAGGCATCGGAGCTGCGTCATTGTACCAGGCTGGCGATAAGTCATGATGGCCTCAATATTAGCAGCAGGTGGCTAAAAATCCTCCTTCGAAACCACATAACCCAAATAAGTTACCTCTGGTTGTCCAATACGGCATTTATCTCTGTGCAGGTGTAAGTTGCTTTGGCAAAGAGTCTCAAAGACCTTGCAGAGATGATTGACATGTTCAGTATGGTTTCGCGAGATGTCGAGTATGTCATCTACGTATGCTCTGGCGTAGGACATCCGGTGTAGGACGTAATCTATGGCCTGTTGCATTGACTGGGTGGTGTTGCGAAGACCTAGTGATGTGCCTAAAAACTCATACATCCCGAACGGTGTGGCAACTGCCGTTTTTTCTACGTATTCTTCCGCAATCGGGATCTGATAAAATGCCTTTCTTAGATCAAGTGTCAAGAAGATATTACCTTGACTTTCTTGGAGCAAATCCTCTATATTAGGCTGTGGGTATCGGTTAGGCGTTATACAGCTGTTCAGGCGACGGTAGTCACCTGTTACTTTCCCTGTTCCATCCTTGTTTTTGACTATGTGTAATGCTTTCCTACTGGCTTGCTAACAGTTTTATAATCCCTTCTTCTAGGAGGTTATGGAGTGCTCCTTCGCAGTATCTATTCGCACCAAAATGCACCGTATATCCACGTAATCACGTGGATATAGAAGATACGCATGCCCATTGGGCAACTCTACTGTCCGGTACTTTTAGGGTCCAAGTTTATTTTTTTTTTCTGAGCGAGCTAGGCACATGCGTTTACATGGACATAAGATGCGAATAGACACATCGATGCTTTTTTTGCTGTGGTTAATTTTTCCCCGATGAGGCTGCTGAAATACCTGTGGGCCAGTTGTAGCGATAGTGTTCCTGACTTGGGGGTCGGGCCTCTGGATCGGTCTGGTATTGGGCCTGAAAATATCTTGAAGCCTCCCTAAAAGCGCTATATACTCGCGTGGGTGAGCGTCCTCTTATAGGCGCAGAGGCTGGACTGTAGAGACCGTGTGCAGGGCTGCAGCACCAAGAGTACCAGTTGTGGTCAAGCTGGTTAGGGAATCCATGAGGCAGCTGTTCTTAAGATCCACCAGCAGTCTGTGTTTAAGCAAAAAATCCACTCCCAAGATGGCATGGGGGACGTCGGCCACAATAACCTTGCAGACAAGGTCACACCACAATCTGAGATTAAGTGTCAGTTGTTGCCTCCCAAACGTCGCTTTTAGAGTAGCGTTTGCTGCACACAGGGTCATCTGCTGTCGTTGTTAACACTCGGCTGGTCGAGGCATGGAAGCAAAGTCACGATGGATCCCGTATCCACGAAGAACCAGGTGTCCGCGTATAGGTCGCACAGTAGTAGATGGACTTCGATATGGCCATCTACCTCTGCCGTCTGCGCTGGAGGTGGGCTTAGTTTTCCTGATCACTCTTTCGGTCCTCCAAAAAGGCGCACGGTGGAATGCAGTTGCGTGCGTTCTCGCCAAATTTAAAATGGTACCAGCACAGCCTGTATTTCTGCTGGAATGCTTGACTGCGCTGTCTAGACACTGACCGGGTGGGAGAACGCTCTCGCTGCTGTCCTTGACCCAATCGATTAGCCTGCCCCACATTTGCGTTTCTGTTGTTGTTGTTGTTGGTGCTGTTGCGGAAAGATATCTGGATAATCACGGCCTCTAGGAAAGCCAAGTGCTGGAGCAGAGGGTCCTCTGGAGCTCGCTTGTGCTTAACTGCCATAACCGATGCTGGATTTGAACTCACAATGGCATCTGCAGCTTTCAAAAGCTCCTCTGTGGTGCTGGGCTTCAAAATCTGTAACATGTTTTGATCATTTTGTGAGAGAAGAAACTTTCACCTCACCTTCAGTGTGTCCTTATTCATCTGAGTGCCGACTGGGCCCTTCATTTTTGGCCATAACTGTGAGGGTCTCATGTTCCCTAACTCGAGATCTGTCAGCAGACTGTGAAGTTTTTGCTACTCTGACGCTACAGTCCACTTAAGACTAGTGTGTTTCAGCGATTTGTATGCATCCACTGTTGAAGGATCCATTAACACGTCTGTTTCTTCTTCAATAGCCACATTATCGAGGGCTCCAAGTACTTGATAAAATTTTGTAGCATCGTCTGTGATGTTGTTAATCGAGAAAATTGCCTTCACTTGAATAAATCACAGATTCGGCCGTTCATGCCATAATGGCAATAATTAATTCCTCGCGCTCATGTTGCTCGTATTTTCTTCAGTGTTCGTTAAATCAGGAACGCTCGAATTTAATATTGACAATGGTGGTGGCAGTGGTGGCGGTGGGAGTGGGAGCGAGATCTTGTTCTCGTCTTGAGCTTTCCCTCCTTTAATGGGTACATTTTGTGAAGTCTCTGGGAATGCTAGTGTTAAAAATCCTTGCAGCGGACTTGTATGGTCACCGGGGAATGCCTTTAGCGCGAACCCTCTTAGCTCTGGAGTATGAAGGCCATCGCGATCTTACTGCGACGTTGCCAGAAAGTTTCTCTCTTTGCGACGTTGCTTCGCGTGCGCGCTGGATTGTGCTTGATGTTGAAGCGCTCTGGTTTCGTGGCTCAATTTCTGAAGGTGGCTGTACTTTAAGTAGCTGTTGTTTCCCTTTTCCCTGGCTCCTCACCACGCTAGGAGTCTTCGTTTTTTTGTCCTTTCAGCCTTGCGGCTTAAGTGGAAGAACGTTCACGAAGCATTATGCTCTTATGGTTACCTGAAAAAAATGTTTATGCTTAGCAATGAAAACAATTGTTTACGTTCAAGAATGTTCGATCGAAAAAATCTCACCCTGTGTATACACTCACACTACACAGACTGCTCATTTTGGATGATTTAATAAAATAGCCTTAAACTACATTCTTCTTTTCACTGTTGAGGGTCACCACTTTCACGACGCCTATGTAACGTTCTTGTACAAGGGTGGGAGGGGAAATAAATGAGAGCAAACACATTGCTTAAAACTGATATAATGTAGTATAATATAAAAATACAAGGTTCTGTACAAAAATTGACTCTTGCTGGCCTTACGCACTTAACACAATTGATTAATTGTAGATTAGTACTACAGGATCATAGAGACTTAAAATACAAAATTAGAAAATACATTAGCACTACGAGACAACGTTTCTCACTTCCACACCGCACTGTTTCTTTTTGTTGGCATCATGTGGTAACTAATAATTTCTAGGCGGCCGAAAGGGAACTCTATCCCAAAGTCAGCAGTCTTTTCTCTCTCAGTTCTGGCTCCACCGCGAGCACGCCAATGCTCAAGAGAGATAGCAGTCGTCTCCTATACCGTAGTGTTCTAGCGCGGCACTCAGGCTGTCTATCACAGTGGAGCGAAAGAGATAGAACCTCTCAAAACATCTCTCGTGGCACCAGATATTGCTTACATTGGTGGTGCCAAGATGGTGGCTTTAGTCCCATTTCCACATGTTTTAATACCTTAGATCGCAAAATTTATGATGCATTTTAAATTTTTTTTGTGGATGTTTTAGTAATTTTCTGTAAAATTAAAGAAAAACTGAATTTTTTTGAAATACTATTATGTAATTGGTTTTAAATAAAAGATTAAGGTAAAATAAGTACTTTTTAGATCAAAGCATTAATTAGGGCTATAAAAATAGTAACATAACACTTAATTATAAAACCTATATTGGAATATTAGCCAAGAAATATGATATTGAAAATTCGAAATTGTATGCGGTTTCTATAAAACAAAGTATAAATTCAGAGGCATCGCAATCAGTGTTTGATGATATTTAGTTTAGAAACTTTATTGGAGCTTTTTTGTATATAAGTGTGGGAACTATACCTATCATAAGCTTCAGTGTGAATTATTTAAGTAGATTCCAAAATTGTAATCATAAAACACATTTTAAATATGCTTTGAGGATTTTAAATTATTGATTTTCGGTAAAGATTTTACAATTAGCTTTTCGAAAGAGTGTTAATGATAATATAATTAATTGCTTTGTCGATGTTGATTGGACTAGTGGTATAATTGATGAAAAATCAATAACAGGCTATGTAATAAGAATGTATGGAAATGTAGTTCATTGAAAATCCAGAAAACAGAAAAGTGTTACAAAATTATCAACAGAGGCAGAGTTTGTAGTGTTGTCTAAGCATGTGAGGAAATTAAAAGTTGTAAAAGATTTATTGATTCATTTAAATATTTGAATATTAAAGCTTGCAATCTAATTTAAAAGTATGAAGATAATTTTTTGTGCAATGAGCATAGCTAGGTTTGAGAATTACATTAAGAAGTGGAAACACATTGAAACTCATTATCTCTTTGTAAACGAAAGTTATTTAAAACACGAAATTGATGATGTAAAAGTTGGTTCAAAAGAAAAGAAAGCAGATATTTTCCCTTAAGCTTTAGGCAGAAATAAGTTTGAAAGATTTAAAAATATGTTGAATGTAAAGCAGTTTCATATACTAAAATTAAGATTGTTATATAAATTTAAGGAGGCGTATTGAAATACATGTTAATTCATATGAGATATGTAAGTAGTGACATCTGTTATGTGGCATCGACTCTGTGAGTGCAAGATGATGTGTTTGTACTTCGTAGTTTCAATAGTGATGGAGTTGGGTCAGACAGAACATGAACGATGCCATGCATGCACGCTCTCGTAGAGTATCTATCGGTATCAAAACAGAAAATCTTTTAATCTTGACTTATCTGAATTTTTGTAGTTCTATATATCCCAAAGTACTTGGTGTTTATTAACTGCACATCAATGAAAGTCGTTAAACCAGCTGATCGTGAAGAAGCTTACGTGAGATCCCAAAAATACCATTGCTTAAAGGTTCAAGCGGTAATTTATTTTTCTTATACGAATAAAAATACATAATGAAGAATGTAAGAAACAAAGCCCAAAGATTCTGATAATAATGTGTATAAGAATATGTTGAAATATTTTGGATAAAGAGCATAAGATAACAAGTTTTGAGAATATGCAGTGGCTGAAGTAATGATCGTTTCATCTGGGCATTAAGCGAAATAAGAGGGATAATGTACGGATTATAAAACAGTAATAATGTTATTGAATGAAAAGGCACTTACTGCCTAATTCATGAATAACGCTATATCTTACTCACAATAATTTTTTTTATAGAAACAAAAGGAATACTGGACACAAAAGCTTGAAGAAAGGCTTTGATCCCCAACAACACAAAAATTAGAATTGTTTTTTTATGTGGATGAGTAAAAGAAGAATCATTTTTGAGTTTCCGTTATTCAATACTGACTTTCTACAATTCGCTTAAAAAATGTATTAAATTCATAAAGTTTCTACGATTTCTCATTTTTCTAAAAATCGTCAAAATATTTTATTCGAAATTTTAACTATAGTTAAAACGGCTGTTTAGCTAAAAATCGTGTTACTTAAAATACTGCTTAAAATAATGAGAACAGATAATAAATTGCTTGTTGCTTGAATTGATATTCGAGTAACTCTGACGATTATTATTCTTGTATGCGGTGGTCATGGCAGCTACACGTGATCACATGTATTACTACCACCTTCTACCAAAACAGAGCCAAATATACTAAGAAATTGATTCATCAAAACTCTTCAAGCTGCTAGAAGTGCACTTGAGAGAACGTTTGACATCTTTAAAGTTGAGATGTCTATTATTAGATAGAATATTGCATTATACGCCACGGACTGCAGTGATCACAGTAACAGCCACCGTCGTCTTGCACAACTACGTCCAACAGGTGGGAAGTGCTATAGTTCAATAATAAATTTGTATATGAGATCATGCGAACTTTTTGTAAGAACATTACTTCATGTTTTCCAGAATGAACGAGCGCACAGAACATCAGAACGACGATCACGTAGTAAATAATGTACCCAACGATGATAACGACGACGACGATGATGGGGCTGAAGTACGTGACAAATAATCAGAAGGTGTGAAGATTTGTGATGATTCCACTTGATTAGATTTTTTGTAACACAACAGTACTTAACGTGTACTCGAAAAAAGCTACTTATTTTCACTTTAACTTTTTTAATTACAATTATTCGTACTACGTTAATATTATAAATATAATTGCTGCAAAAAAATTATACGTAGTATTTGTAATACCAGTGTAATAAATCTTTAGATAATGCATAAATGTGTATTTTTCAATAGTATGGTAAGACAATACGAAAAAAAGTACACATTAAAAAGTATCAATTTAATACCTACCATTAGCCAAGAACTGTACACATGTAGTATAGTGCAACGCATGAATAAATAAATAAATAAATACATGTTTAAATATTTAACGGACAAGCTTGTAAACGCAGCAGTTTTGTCTATAAATTTAGAAAAACTAAGCTTATAAAGTTCCTAATTACAGCGCGATTAATCACTTTTGTTCACAAACGTTTAAAAGTAAAAAAAAATAAAGGAATGTAGTCAGCACGAATACAATATAGACCGTGTTCATCGTAATATATTTACATTTGTCTGCAACGTTTCGTGTATTTCATCAGATGGGCTCAAATTAAATAGCAAAAAAACTATACACTGTTGAACATTGTAAAATGCTGAAAAATTCTTTATTCTTATATACACAGCAGATGTAGATGCAACACTCAAAGATCGTTCAACTCATGGAAAATAATAAGTAAAATACATGTGCGATGAACTAAAAAACGTTGTACTTAGTTGCCAGTCAGATCCCTACTAAACTAATGTTTATAAATCATCATAAAGGTCACACATAACAAATAATGAATAGACAGAAACAACGAAAACAAAGTTGTGAGGACGGTATGAATATATAAACTCGTACATACTAAATAAACTATTAAGATCCAGATAACATTAAATATGTAAAACTATTAATCTATTTAAATCCAGGTGTAAATAATACATGTCTTACATAAAACAATAAATTTAAACAAGAAATGTTTTATTTTGATTTAAAAAAGACTGAGTCATAAATTTTGCTGAGATATTTAATGTGCTTTTTCTTATTAATGTTATGTTCTTGAACATAAAAGAAGACAATGAGAAAAAACACATAAAAAATCTCAGTAAAATTCATAACTCAGAATTTTTTAAATTAAAAAAAAAATCTCTTATTTAAACTTATCGGTTTATGTGAAACATGTAATTCTACACCAAGCTTGAGATAGATAAACAGTTTTACATATTTCATGTTATCTGTATCTCAGTAGTTCATGTAGTATGTAAGTGTTTTCATATTTATGCCGTCCTCCTAACCTTACATTTTTTCCGTCTGTTGATTTGTTATTTGTAATGTATTTACTAACTTTTATGATGGTTTACTAGCAGCCCACACGTCTTGGCACCACCCAAGACTCACTGAACGAAACACTGCAATATTTTGACGTATAATAAGAAACATTTTCAGTTAAAAGTTTTACACCCATTTCTAAAACAATAGAACAAAAATCATCTTATTAAAAACGTATTTGTTCGAAATTCATACAGTTTATTTGGTCAAATAATAAGCTGTAAAAAGTGGGAAAAATGTAATTATGCTAAACAGTATTGTCAGAGGTATCGTGCGTTTTTTATGATATAAAACAATCGTTAGACCTAATGCACAGTTGATTTCGCTCAGTTTCTTCCGTACAATCTACGAAAAGTGCTTTTTTTAAAGCTGTACAAAAAATATGTAATAAAGTAATTTTTCTTTTATCTCCCAACTTGATAACCAGGACAACAAAATTCTGAAGCCTTATCACTACATTCTTTATCGTCACAAAAATACAGCTACATATTCTACCTATTTAAAAATATGAAAGATTTAAGGGATTACTGTGAGGGTTTATAACGAAAAGCTGATCTCTTTCTTAGTAAAATCTTTATTTGCCGATTTTGGTACTGCTGCTTCCATCTCTATAAGTTTTCTGCGTCAATTTTTCGATAGTAACCTAAAATTCTATACATTAGATGTATTTGAATGTTTTCCTTCAAATTCGCACTCTTGTGACTTTTGGCATGATTGAGACTTTTGTGTGCTCTAAAGGCAGTTTTTGTCAACATTGTTAAGTTGTTGTATATTTTCTGGCAAGTTAGTTTAACGTTTAATGATCCTAAAAAGGACCGGTAGGCTTAACTCTTTTAGGACTGAAGTTTCCAGCAAACGTAACGGCCTGAATAAGTCAGGGCGATCTTCTCTGGCCTGCTGTTATAGCACCAGACTGGCCAGGAGAAAAGTTACAAAGTCTGAAAAGTTGGAGCTAGTTGTAGATGAATTTCTTCACCAATGTCTTTTGATGTTACTCTACAGACATTAATGTCCACAGCACCTTTTTTTTGCAAATTTTAACTACTTTGGTGATCTAAGGTAGGAAAATTAATTCGTAATGCTTGCCTGTTAAAAATTGGAGACGGTCCTGTTTGCTCAAGTTTATTCCTTCTTTCTAGCTTAACTTCAACGCAGACCCTAAAGATTATTACCGATTAAATGCTTAAAGTTGAGAGGGTAATGGAAAGCCGTCAGTGGCCAGGGTTTCTAGCCTCACAACAAACAGCTCTGCACGTAACGTCTATCAGTCAATGATTGACTTGATTTAATTTAATTTAATACTCACTGGGTTTCTATAGTCTTTCAGTCAACAAATCGTTGCTGGAGTTGGTACTATAAATGTATTTGTTGGTAAGATATTTTATTATTAGATTGCCCTAGAATAAACGGATATGATAGGTGGTTAGTTAGAGAATGTAAAAACTCATTATGGCCCTAAAAAGGCCCAGTAATGCTATTTTCAGCCATTTTTTAAAATAATTACTATCAGTATTGTTATAACAATCGCTGTTATTATTACTATTAACATTCTTGTTATTATTATTACTTAAATTATTATGATTATTATTTCTATTATAATTAGTATTATTATTAATACGATCATGATTTTTTTCATTATAATTATCATTTATAGTATTCTAATTACCATCATTATTTTTACTATCATAATTGTTATTACTATTACTATCATCATTATTATCATTATTATCATTATTATTATTATTATTATGGGTGTTGTTATTATTATTGTCATCATTATAATCTTTATTATAATTGTTATTACCCTCGACGTTAAAGAGCTGGATGTGAATAGCTTGACTTTTACCTTCAGAGTCAACGTGACCATGCTGCTGGGAGACACACCACTGGCAGAAAAATATTTCATCTTTAGGTATTTTCCCAGATAAGCAAGAGTTAACCAGTGTCCAGGGGAGTTGTCTTCGGGAATACCTTTTGAGGGTATGTTATTAGAATAAACAATTGAGGAGGAAATTGATGAAACTTTTCACCAATGTATTTGCCTGAGCTGTTTATGGTAGTTGCTTTTAGTTAGATGTTATAGCAATTATGCTCTGGTCGGACCAACTTTATTGAAAGAACAGCAAATGAAACCCCAAATTGTTAAAGCAGATTGTGCTGTAGGTAGACGTCTCCTGTATTACGCTGGCAACGTTGGTATTCAGAACGGCTTTTCTTCGTCAAACTTTTTAATCTTAGTGATTTGGAATGGAATTTGGCGTCAGTTACTTGTCTAATGAAGAAAATTGTTGTCAATAAACAGGATATTCAGCCGAATATCATGACCAACAACTTTATTCTTGATGCACTGCTGATAAAATAAAGTGTTTAGTAATTTGCTTGGGGATATTATGACCAGATCTACTCACTTCTATTACAGACAGCTTTAATTTTACTTTCATGCCACCTAGCGGATCTTTATGAACTAAAGTAAAAAGCTGGCACATATTTTCGACTTGAAACAAAAAAAATTGAGCTTATTTATTGCTTTTATTAATAATTTTTATGAGATGAGAACTTTTGATAAAGTATCCAGGTAGTATCAAGAATCCAATTGCGAAATCTTAGCAAAATTATTTCAGTAGTTTTTGCAGTTAGCGATTACAACGTTTTCTGTGACATTGCTTTATATATTCGTAAAACTGTTTCTCAATTATTTCTGTTTTTTTTCCTAATTAGAAGTGTTATGACATCTTAGGAAAACAACAAGTTGTAGATGAATATAAGTGTGAGTTTTGAGTCTGTAATGTTGTATTTTGTAACATATTTGCACATACACATACCACGTACGCACACGTGCACGCACATACGTCCTGATATATTCGGTGACAAACTAGGTTTTCCTACTCTTGCAATTACGTACTTACTGATAGTTTCACTTTGTTCTGGTTGTTAGAAGATCTGTAAAAATTGTAGCACATTTGTGAAATCACATTCTTAAAATTTTACGTGGTTATTTTATTATTCACCTGACTTACAATCAAGCACCATTTTGACACAGTATAAAAAAAAAGAAAATAGAGATGTATTGAAGTTAAAAAAATGACGAACGTTTCGTTACTTTTTTGTACTGTACCGACATCGGTATAATCACGTCTCAGAAAAAATGGGAGTTAACTGGTTCTTTGACTGTCACTCAAGCTTACCATATTATATTCAGCTTAAATTGTAAGGGTTGAAAGACTTTATTGAGGCAAATGTACTAAATTTTTTTAAAGATTTTTCAAAGACCCGGACAAAGTAAAATTATGGATAAACTCTTTTTTGCAAAAATGAGGTAAAAAGATGGTTTTCGCTGATAAATCAAACTAATATTAAAATACTCAGATGAAATTATAGAAAATAAAAGAGTTTGTATGAGTAAATGTGCTGTAATGATTTAAGATTTTAAAAGACCTTATTAAAGTAAAGCCCCCGTTAACTGCATTTTGGCCAAAATGAGGTAAAAGATGTTTTTTGCCAATAAATTGAGAAAATATTAAAATACCCTGATAACGTTTTTGAATATAACTAAGTATGTTCAGAAAAACGTGCTATAATTTTTACAGACTTTGGAAGATCTGGACGAAGTAAATTCACCGTTATCTGCATTTTTTGCAAACGTGTGTCGATACATGTTTTAAGCCAGTAACTCAAGTAAATATTATTGTATTTATTCAAAAGTGCAGGATTAAGAAAAAAATATTAAGGAAAAAATGCTGTTATGTTTTTTAGATTTTTAAAAGACTCAAACAAAAAGAAATTATCTTGAAGTGCTTTTTGCAAATGTTGAGGAAAACCGATTGGCTGGTAACTTAAACTAATATTAAAATATCTAACTGGCATTATGAAACTTTGCTTTAAGATAGTTTTTTATATACAAGTGTGTAAAAGTGATAGTCTAACTAGACTAAAGCTAATATTCCGAGCGCTGTGAGGGTGATAGTCAAGTTAAAACGTTGTCTTGAAGCTATTTTGCAGAGCTGTAGTATTCACACAGTAGTAAATGAGGTATTTTGTTTGATAATCATACAATCCGTGGAGGCACATGTATATCTATAAGTAAAGCACAGTAAGCAGTGATTCTCAGAAACTTAGGCCAACCACTGTATTTGAACTAAAGATCCCAAACCTTACCATTTCAGTAAGCTGGGGAATTTGAGACTCGGCAAGTTGACAAGTCTAAAGTTTAAGTTCATTTGTAGTTTTATACAACTTAAGTTGGGAATAGACAATCTCAGTGGAACGCAGAAATTTTTATCCATTGTACTATTATTTTTCTTTGAGTAATTAATAAGGACTTCTCTATAGGCTACATCAGCAGGATTTTGCTTAGTGGCAAGGTGATACTAGAGTGCTTTGGGAACAAGAGTCATGATGTCGGAGCATCAATTATCAACAAAAGTTAGCCAACGAGAGGGTACGGAATTATTTTAATGTAGGACGTTCTGAGAGTCTGTCCAGAGATAAGCTTTAACCTCACTAAGACCTACTGTGGATACGTAATGATTTACAATTTTAGCAAGAATATGAGCAGCAAATAACTCAAGACAAGAATTGCTTATAGTTTTGATAGGGGCTACTTTAGTTTTCACCACTTCAAGGGTCACAAGAATACTATTTATATGACATGTGTGTTTATAAAGGCACCATACGCACGATTTAAAGCGTCAGCAGAATCGTGTATTTCAATAGAATTTGACTTCAGTCGAAAATTATTCCAACAAGAGATGTCGACTTGGCTTAAAGACGACGCTTTACTTATCCAATTGCACCGTTCTTTCCACAACTCAGGAGGCAGATTATCGTCCCGAAAAGTCTTTAGTAACCAAAGTTCCTGCATCATTACTTTTTGCTTGATAATTGCAGGAAAAATCTAACCTAGTAGATTGATCAATTGGGCAGTTTGAGCTAAAAGAGAGCGCTTAGTCCAAGCTATGCTGCTCTCAATATTATCCATTTGAAAGTAGAGATAACCAGTGCTGGGCTTTCATTTAATACCCAACACTGAGGTAGATTTACTAGATTCTGATAAATCCAAGCCAGTAAGTATCAGTAGTTCAGGAAGTATGCCTTTGAAAATTCGGGCTGAATTGCTGCACCATTTCCATACCTGAAAACAACCTAAGCTTGTTATTTTTGTTAACTCGTCTATTTTGTTTACTGCTCTTGGTATTAAATGAACGTTTGATAGAAAATAATTCATGTAAACTTTTCCCGAAGTATTTGAGCTCCCAAATAAAACTCCTAATGGTCTAATAGTGCTAGTTCTTTGAGTACTCGAGAGGCTAAGAACGTCGTTCAAACTAGACTGTATGTGACAATTGTGAGAAGGTATGATTTTACAGGTTCACTAAGGTTTTAATGCCAGAGAATGGCTTGAAACCTTTGATTTGATTGATGCAGGAGAATCTGTTAAAACTTTTTCTCCACATCAGGAGGAAATACAACTTTGTATTTGCGTCATGTCATAATAAGATCGAATTAATTCAGTAGCAAATTTAAGGAATTCAGAGAGATGCCAGTTCAAGTAGCGGCAGAATCATTGAAAACTACTCTGATTGTGGTCGTTGCACTTAACTTACGCAACACTCCATGGTGAGGGAGATACCACACCGGATTCTGGTGATTATCGATTAGAATCATGTGCTTAAGATATTAATATTTGAACATAAATTTGATGTATGACATACAAAGCTCAGCATGGGACTCAAAGCGTGCTCCAGCTTAAAAATTATAACTTTTGCCTTTTTTAATGACTCGACTTGGGATTCATATAAAATCTTAAGAGATTTTTTAAACGAAAGTTTAACCGTAAATTGCCCTGGCAGATCTTGAGTACAAATTTTTTTAAAAAACTTCTCATACTCTGCTTTTTCATCTTAGAGTAGAGTGGGTTTAGGTGTCAATTTTTCAACTTGCCAGAATTTTTGAAGTAAGTTCAATAGGGTGGGTGCTTTTTCGCTGACGTGAAGAGTTGTTGAACAATGTGCGTCAGTATGAGAATAACCACATGAAGAGTCGGACAGTAGCCAGCCTAATGCAGATTCAAAAGCCATGGAGTCAGTTAAGTATCATTTTTTAATTGAGCCTTCGATAATTCGGGCATGGACACTGGCGTCAAGTAATAATTCGACAGGATCATTATTAGGATAGTGATGATCTGCAATCTGGATTTCCTTTAAATGGTCGAGATTTAAGCTCATACACGATGGAGATGGTCGGTTAGACGATACTTTATCAACTAAAAGAGCATTTACTTTATGCGTTAAATCAGAGTGGGGATGGGATTTGATTTAAAAGCCAACCGAGTGCTAAGCGATAGCCAACACTTGACCTCCAACATCTGATAATGAAACCTTTGTCTTTTTTAGAGGTAAGTTCAATAGTTAAGCAAGTGCCTTAAAAGTGAAGGATACTTATGAGCAAGGACCAATAGCATTCCCACGTAAATTCGTTCTTCTGGCGGAGCAACTATTGGCACTCTAGCTGTCACTAAGAGTACTGATTTTATTAAAATCAATGGTTGAATTGCCGAGACAACTTAAGTAGATGTGCTGTCTTGGAAATTGGGGTTTCACGAGTCAGTAGTATTTTATTTTTGCTTGCGATGCATTAACATATGATGCTTTTGATGGCATATATTAGAAGTGCTAGTATTTTTGCATGATTTAGTGGCGTGATAGTCCAGACAATTTAAGCAGAGATTAGTTTAAAGCTGAGTTCTCTTTATGATGGCATTAATTATGCGTTCAAAATTCTTTAAACTGTGCCAGTGTAGGTGGTTTAAGGGTAGCACCTAAATGTTGTTGCCAATCTTTGGCAGTACCGAAATCTAAATTATTAAGAACGACTTTTACAAAGAAGTTTCCTTGACCACATTCTTGTCTGATCAGAGCTTTCAAGGCTGCGAGTGGCATAACGGTTTTACTTATCGATAATTTTAGTTCGTTTACTAAACTATTTTTCACAGTATTAGCATTGAGGATTAAAGTCACGTAACTAGCGACTAGATGACGTTTATCGTCATGGTATTTATATAGAGTATTTGAAGCCTGAACATCATTATCAGCACTGTTAGGCAAATTTTTATAATTATAAAGACATTTTCAGTTCAAGTGCTTCGTTTGTAACTGCTGCTGCCGAAAATTGACACCATGGTCGATGCCTTTGTCACCATCTTAACCACTACAGGTTAATAAGACTCCTGCTGACGTTGCTGCGAGACAACAACATTGTGGCTGCTGTCATTGTCTGCCACTGCCTTGTTACTCTTCGACATCATCTTCTCAAGGGCTGAATATTCGAGGCCAGTGCCAAAGATCTTCTCTTTTATGCAGTGTTGTTGCTGCCACTGCCTTGCTGCTACACTATAAATAAGTGTTTTTTTTTTTTTTTAATTTTTGCGAGCTTTGCTAATTGAAAAAAAAAAAAATTTTGTTTAGTTAATACTTAGGCATTTATATACTCATTGCGCCTGCTCTTTTTTTTTAATTATTTAAGAAAATAACACTTAAAAACGTAGGCAATGATTTAAAGACATAAAATACTGATTCTATTTGATAAAATTAGACATTTATATAAAAAATCAAAGATAAAAAGTTGAAGGACTAGTGAGAACATCTATAACCAGTGATTGACCAACTCTTGGTTGTCAGAATACAGGCTAAGGCCAGTATTATCTAATCTAGAATAGTTTCAACTGAACGTTTGACCTTGAACATTCCGTCATACTGTTTATGCACATTGTTGAGGTTGAAACTAGTTTCTTTTTTTTTGAATTCTCAATAGAAGCTCTTCACATTTAATTCTTTGTTAAGTAGTAATACTCCGTAAAATGTGTAAGGTATTACAAGACTCAGTAAAACCTGTAAAATGAAATAAATAATTTGTTCTCTGATTTCAAAAAGATTGGTCAAGCAAAAATGAGTCAAGGCCAAGCAATCGCAATGCAAAAATGACTTGATGCCTCTTTTGAGCAGTTTTAGAAAATTCATTTGCATATTCTCAACCTTACTTCTGTTGATTTAAATTGTGTTTGTCTTAAAGATGATGCCTTTAGCAAAGGTAAAGATTCGTATTGTTTAAATAATGGCGAGTTTATTAATTATCTTAGCCAACTTCGTCAGCCACAGGTCCCAACACAGACCTCTTACTCCGGAGTTGGCGAAGAAACTACAAGAAACTACAAGGCACTATTGAACACAGCAACCACTTGGAACACACTTTTTTTTATGAAATAAAATCTTTCCTTAGTGTTTTTTACAATATTAGATAAACTTTAATTGAGTTACACTGAATTTTCTTTATACAGATGCAAAGGAGCAGCGAGGAACGCTTCACCAGCCTGAAAGGCGGAAGCGCTCTGAAGAGCTAGCTCGTGGCTTTTCTCCAACTCAGCACGTTGGATAAACATATATGTGTGGGGTAGGTGTGCACGCTCGCTTTACTTTACTACGGGGAGATAGTCTCTGCGTCACACAGTAATTGACTGAAAACAGTGTTTTTTTTAAGGCTTACGCCAATAGGAACACGCTTATACTTATGTGTTATCAAAATATCCAGCTAGCATTATGACACTTTGCTTTAAGGTACTTTTTATTTATACAATTGTGTAAAAGTGATAGTCTTAAGGAGACTGAACTTAGTGGCCCGAGTGATGCGAGGATGATAATTGAGTCAAAATTCGGTCTTAAAGATATTTTGCAGAGTTGTAGGATGCAAATCTTTGCTTGCTAAGCATAAATACAATTTTATTATGTATAGTGAAAATAGAGATCTGTCAGTACGAAAATTCTTTTTCCGCTCTCGGGTGGTTTTGGGAGGCTGGTACTTCCTTGGGAAAAAAAGCAGTTTTCCGATACTCGTTCAAAAAGTCTCCTTTACACACCTCGTTACGGACCTTGCCTTCGGCTTGGGCCGCAAACCTCTTGGCTCGCAAACAAAGACTTTTCAAACTCGTAGGAAAACTACTATTTTCTGTGTTCATGAATCTAATAGTATATCTCAAAAGTGTGGTTCTTAGGTCATTGTAACCATAAAATTACCATTTGTTTTTCGACCTACATCTATCAGGATTCTGTCATAACAATGTGCGTAGACATAGGTTTATTATAATCGTTAAAATTTTCAAGTAATGACAAAAGCAGTTAATTTATTCAATGTTCATTTTATTTGTTTCGATCAACTCATTACTCTTGAGTCTTTGCTTACTGCATATCTTATACTGTGTTATTTTCTCAATTTTATTTTTATGAAACATGATTTTATTGCATATAACAGTAGTGATCCCGCACTCCAGTAAAAAGCAGAAAACACGGAAACACATAGCAAATAAGTATGCCAAACTTACAGTTTACTATGCGTCTAGCCTAGAGGACGTTGATGTTAGTAGTTACACTTCTGGATCCATGACACATAAGGTAAATATGCAATAATTTGATAAATATTGTATGTTCTAATATGACGTGCATAAATTTATTTTTTGGAATGTTATCTTAGCTGGTTTCTCCCTTTATCTCCCTCTCTTTCTCTATCTCGTTCTCTTTAACTCTTCTTCACTGTTAGGTACAAGTCGGTCAATGTTTTAACATAACGTATTGTTTCTGCTTTAGAGACATGTTTTGGACCTTGAAATATGCTACACTTTGCTCAATTACTTGTCCACTGGATACCAATTTTTTTTTCTGTTAGCTAGTGGAGTGTTTTATTTTGAACTATAAAACAAAGTAAATTCCTTTATTTTAGTAAAGTTTTCATTAAAAAAAATCTTGTAGATCACAAGTAATTAACATGAGAAATTTGTGACGAAATATCACAACAAAATTAGAAATAGTTGAGTCTTTCTCGCCCTCCAAATAATAAATATATGAGTTAAGTTCGTTTATCTTCTGGGGCAAATGAAAACACGTAGTTTAAGTGACGTGTCGTCGACTGGCATGTCAACCTCTTCAGGCTTTATTAACAATAATAAATTATTACAATGACTAACATAAATAACAGATACGTATAATTTAGAACTGACAAATAAATTACCTTACATTTTTCCAAATTTACTCTTGGACGTTAACTTATTGATTTTCGGGAATAGTAGTGGCAAGATAAGAAGAGCTAACACATCAGGATTCTCTATAAAAACCAGATACCATTGTTATTAAAATAGGGAATGTAAATTTTATTAACTATATTCCTTACCGTAAAGAGCATTATCAAACTCATCTTTTAAAACCTCATTATTTGCAGTTTTCAGAGTATATTGTAACAAAATTTTTTTTATTGCGGAATCCCTACGATCATTTGCTACTTTGATACTTAATTTGCTTATTAAATTTGAGGCCAGCTTTTTTGGAAGAAATCGTAGTTGCTGTGCTATAATTTATAGTCTTGTGTTAACTGGGAAAAAAATTTCGTGCCATGTATGAATTAAATCAAAACAAAAAAAAATACCATTTCAAACCGTAAAGGACAGTTTATTTAACGTATCGAGCAAATAGCTCACACACAAGTCAAACTGGCAAAGGCCCCAACCTAACAATGTACCCCGTTTTTATAACAATAGTTAGCACGGTTGCCAGTTTGCAGATACGCTGGTAGGAGTTTTTTGAACTTATCATTTAAAAGCAGTTTGTGTAAAAATGAGTCTTCCGATTTTGTTACAAAACATAGCGAGCGATTCCTAAAATTTGAAATAAAAGATATTTCAATTTACGTTAAGTATTTAAGGACAGCATTACATACACTATGTAACAAAAATACACGATACAAAATTGATAAAAGACAATTACATCAATGTCTCATGAATGTCAACAAAAAATGTTTTAAAACAAAAAAATCTTGGAAAATTTACACTTAAAAATGAGTTTGCACGTTTGTACTTAAAAATAGAGACCCACAAGCTAATATTTGAAGAAAAAGACACAAAAAATTTATTAATTTAACACAAACTATCATACCAGAAAATGTTGCCCAAATAGTATCACTTAGACCAGGTTTCAATAAAACAACATCAATTTCAAAAAAGAGAGACGTTTTTAAAATATTTAAATATTTAAATTATGGTTTAAAAAACATGAAAATAAATGAAAGCTCAAAAGAAGCAGTAAGACAAACTGTTTTTTCAATAGTAAACTTTAGCATAAAAAATAAAACACATCAAAATCAAACATATTTAGTCTATAATGAAAAAATCAATCACACAACACAATTTTCAAAAGAGAAGCATTATTTAATTTTTCTAAAATCTGACAAGGGCAATACCTCGGTATGCATGAAAAGACACAATTACATAGACAAAATGACAATGCTTCTGGCTGACACTGATACATACGAAGAAATGAAGAATAATTCAACTAACGTTTTACAAAAAAAGGTACAAAAACAATTAATATATTCTAATGACAACGAATTTGAAAGAAATAAGTTTCATAATACACAAATTACATAAGTGGATACACAGTTAGCGAAAGCGTATGGACTCTCAAAAATACAAAAAAAGATATTTCTCTTAGACCATTTATTTTATTAACTAATAGTCTAACTTACTCTTCAAGATATTATACAACGACTTGAAAGTATATTTGCCAAAATTAAAATTCCATATCAACAAAAGTCAAGATCTTATACACAAAATAAAATCTTTTAAGATGCCAGACGATTATGTGTTGGTGTCCCTAGACGTTACTTCATTGTTCACTAATGTATAGTGTGATTCGGTTCGATGAATAAGCCTCGACAGACGTGTAGACTATATTCATCGTGCGTCAAGAACCCTGATTATTGATATTATATATTTATCTAAATTTCTATTTAAAAATACATATTTTACCTTTAATAAAAAACTTTATCAACAGATGTTAAGTACCCCGATGGGGTCACCAATTTCTCCTTGTTTTGTGGACTTAGTTCTTAAAGACTGTGTAAATGAATGTTGGAGTATTTTAAAAAATAAACATAGATAGAGCCACTTTTCTATTTTTTATGTATTGACGATTCAATCACTTGTATAAAAAAAAGCATACTGACCTTGTTACTAAGATCTTGAATAGTTATGATAAAAATTTAAAATTTACATATGAGATTGAAGTACAGAACCAAATGAATTTCTTAGATGTGACTTTAATAAAGCAATGCAACAAAATTATCACAAACTGGTACTAAAAAAAAATTATCTACAAATATACTCTTACATTTTGAATCTAATTATACTGAAAAATATAGAAAATATAATTTATAATTTAATAGACAGCGCGATAAGACTCTCTGACAGCTCATTCCATAATGAAAATGTGGAAATTGTAAGACAAATGCTGCTTGAGAATGGCTATCCAAGGCACATTATTAATAAACATATTAAGAAGAGACTTTGCAAGAACAATAATGATGTTACAGAGAAAATTCTAGAGCAATTACCTTTAAAAACAACCATTATAAGCCTACCATTATTTTCAAATAACTTTGATAAGATACAACGTTTTTTAAAAAAATTCAATATACAAGTAATTCCGAGAATAACCAAAAAATTGAATCATATTGTACAGTTGGGAAAAGATACTACTGATACTTTGGACAATTTTAATGTTGTACATAAAATCTTATGCAGATATTGTCTCGCAAAATATACAAGTGAAACGAAGAGAGCTTTAAAAGAGAGAAAATGGGAGCACCAAAAAACTGCAAACCGGAGTTACTTTATACTAAATTTTTTAAAACCATAATGTTGAGTGGGACAATATAAAAGTATTAGACAAAGAGCGAAATGATGGTAAACATTTGATCTCTGAAATGCTACACATTACCTTCACTATTCATAATATAAATACGAAAAAAAGATGTTTATAATTAAAGTCGCAATTACCGGAGTTTCTTTAATTCTGTACGTTTTTAAAGACTTTGTACGTTCTTTAATTTGTGTACTGATAAGGTGATATGTCAACTGAGAACTCAGGTTATCGCACTGCATATTTTTGTGTGTGTGTTTGTTATAAAAGCAGGGTACATTGCGGGGTTGAAGCCTTTGCCAGTTTGACTTGCGTTCTGTGTTCTGATATTATCTATTATCTGTGTTCAATAGCATCAGTATTGGTAGGCCATTTACATATCTGTTTCTGACATACGTATATGGTTGCAAGCTTGGAATGCTCCTTGAAAAGGAAATGGATCACCTTCACGCTGCAAAATTGCGTATAAGCACCTCCCCATCCACCTCCCTGTCATATAAGGGCAGCCTCCCATTCCTCTTCCTTTCCTTCTCTGAAGTGCTCAGTGCCCAGATTAGTGCCCTTCGAAGAAGCTTGACGTACTAATAGAACTCCTATTTATATGAAAGATACATGATTTATGTCACCGTTAGTAGTTCATGTCTAAGGTTTTCTTTACGTATGTTTTTGTACGAAAATATTGTAAAAAATTTTTTTACCTTGGACTTACAAGGTTATTTTAATAGAAGATAAGCAACCTCTAGTACTACAGAATTGTGTTCTGAAAATACATATTTCTATTTCTTTTAATCATAAGCTTTATGATTAACATTCTCTGGTAAAACCTTGATTAAACAGTTTTTTTTTTTTTTTTATTTACTAAACATGTAATTACAGGACCAGTGACTCTGAAAAACCTAGATATCGCAGTGGACTGCTACTCAATTCAAGTGAAGTTAAAAATATGGCTATTGTTGTCAGTAGGTTTTGTCATAGGCAAGATATAATACGCTTAGGAGAGGTTCCTGAGATTGTCAAAACATTTATAAAAATATTTTTACAAATAATCTTGTGATTGGACGGTTACCATGTAATGATCTTATCGTGGCAGACCCGAAACATCTTGGCTTGCATGGTAATTACTCAATTTTCTTGTTAAGCGAAAAAAGCAAAATCACAAGAAATACGCACTATTTTTATTATAATTTCGGTATGTTGTTTTGTTAGATCTTAGTGAACCAGATACTAATGAGAATTATTATCGTTAAAAGTAATATATGTATGAAAGTTTCTACTCTTTGATTTTCTGTAACTGAACTAGTTGCCATGGATGGGAAATCTGAATTGCTGTGGGTAATAAAAGTGGAAAAGTGCCTTAACCTTCATTATCACAATACTGACGTTAGCAACTGGAGCAAAACTTGAAGATTAGATTTTGTTATCAAAGCTTAGTGTGTACAAACAATAATGATGTTAGTACATTTACTACAGCATTTGTTTTAGTCAAAAATTGATAGAATCAGTTATTCAAAGTATGAGTTATCTTCATGCTACATTTCTTAGAATTTTGTAACTGTAAGATTTTTTTAAATTAATTTTTTTAACGTTACTGGTTCAATGTGTTTTAAATATAATAATTTATTAGTTTCTTTGCTTATATAAACTATAGAGTTAAAGATTTGTAATAAATTTACCACTAAAAATTTTTGTTTTACTTTGGTATCATATTTAATCTGCTTATGTTAGATTTGAATAGTCAACAGAACTAGGAAGAACGCTGCAGTTATTCTTTTAAAATTAAATTTTTTTAGTTACAGTACTGCGTTTTTCTGAATAGGAAATTATTTGACGGCAGTCTATTACATTAACATAGTCTTATAGTCGTAGCCATAAGAAAAAGACTAATGTTATATGATATGCAAGAAAAATATGTCATGTCATACAATCAGTAGTGCTAAAAACATAAGGATATCTTAATTAAAAAATTCTGATGGAAATTTAACCAAAACGGGTGGTGTGAAGCTAATATTTCTTTCACTATTTAATAAACGTTTCCTAATACTTCATGATGCTTGGAATCAGTGTGAGTTCTGATTTTTGCTTAGCTCAAAAATACATTTTTTACTCTAATGCATCAACTGCGTTGTAAGCAGCAGAAGCTGTGCTGGCTACAAAAAAAAACAGAGGGCATGATACAGTTATTGATTTAATAGTAATATTAAGAACTGATATCAGATATAACTTTGCCTTGAACGTGTTTCTGCAGCAGTTAAGATGCTTTTATTTACGTTAGTTGTTTTATTACATGGCTTATTTAGCCAGTCAAGCACTGTATCTTCTGGGTAACAATTAATGTCCATGGCATCTCCCTTTCAACGTCCATGCCATTTTGAAATAGAGTTGAGCCTATGAATATACTGGCTTGACCACTGTTTCCAGAACCTCTGCATCCAAGCCTTAACAAGCTGCCATCTTGAGAGTTTGCCTGATGAAATTTCAAGCAAACTTGGTTCTGGCGGCAGATCGAAGGTTGAACGTGTAAGAAAATAACCTGGAGTGATTTTGCTAAATCTTCTGGGTTATTCGTTAGTGGCTCTAGAGGTCTTGAGTCGAGTATAGCTTTGATCTGAGCTAAGAGTGTCATTGCCTTCTCGAAAGTATAGAGTGTATTTTGCATGGTCCGCTTTAGATGGAATTCAACTGATTTAACTGCAGCTTCCCACTTATCTCTTATGTGAGGAACACCAGGAGGGTTAAAATACCACGAAGTCCCATCCTAAGCCAGTAAACTTGATAAAGTAGAGTCTTTCTGCCTTGCTTCAGAGTAAACCTGTTTAAGAGCTTTATCTGCACCAACAAAATCTGTCCCACAATCTGAGTATAACTTAAATGGACGTTCACAACAAGCAACAAACTGCCAGTATGCAGACAAACATCCTTCAGTCGAGCAATTTGTCACTGCTTCCAGATGCACTGCCGAAGTTGAAAAACAGACGAAAACACAACTATCCTTTATACGTTCTCGATCCTCGACCTGTCCAAAACTTTATGTGGATAGGGCCAGCATAATCCACACCTGTATTCGAAAACGGTCGCGAAGGAGTAACCCAGGATTTGGTTAGCTGTTCCATCATCTGCTGAGCCCATTGTGTACGAAATCTAGCACATCCGACACATCTTAAAATTCTGAACTAGACGGGAGCTCTTTCGCCGATGATCCAAAATTTTTGAAGACTCTTACTGAGTGTTAGCTGAGAGCCTCTATGTAGAGTTTCAGTATGACCATGATCGATGATGAAATTGGTGAATTGAGACTGCCTAGGGAGTATTGCTGGATGAGTTGCATCTGGTCTGAGTTTTGCATTCGCTAGTCTACGTCCAACTCGCAAAATCTTATTCTCATCAATGAAGGCAGTTAGGCGATGAAGGACATGACCCTTTAGAAAAGAGCCTTGCTTGAGTAAATCTAGTTATTGAAGAACATTTCTTTAGTTTTATGGATTTAAAAGAGCTTCGCTTCGTTAATTAGATCAGTGACAAAAGGAGTATCATGCTGTGATTTGTGCAGCATCTTAAACTTGAGTATAGCCATAAAAAGTGTTTTTGTCAATTTTTACAATCTGGGCAGAGTTGAACACACCTGAAAAAGCCTCTTAAAAAATTTACATCGTGTAACAGTTGCTGCCATGGCTACAACTGGGCGTACCTCAGTCTCATTCTCACAGTCAATTGCACCGGGCTGTCTAAGCCAATCTTCTTCAGCTCTTATTAGCCAACTTGGCCCTTGCCACCATAGTTTGTGTTCAGCTATCTGTGAGGTGAGCATTCCTCCCGAAGCACAATCTGCAGAATTGTCTCCACTAGGCACGTGTCGCCATTGTGCCACAGGAACCAGATTCTGGATTTCAGCAACTCGATTTCTAACAAAATCCTTCCATTTGCTCGGATGTAATGAAATTCAGTAGAGTGTAACTGATAAGTCTGTCCACAGATGAATCTTATTAACATCAAACTTGTGTTGTTGTATAACATACTTGACGAGTTTGGCGAGTATAAGAGCTGCTGTCAGCTTTAGCCGTAGAATGGACATCTTCTTAAGTGGAGCTACCCTTGTTCTTGAACAGACAAGTGTGTGTGACTGAGAAGTGTCTGTGCGCTTGACAAGGTGAATCACTGCTCCCATGGCTGCTTAAAAGGCATCAGCAAACCTATGGAGTTCTATACAAAAGCTTAACTCTGTTTTAAATCATCTGGGCAAACTAATTTTGTTCAATTGTAAAGGATCCTCTCTGATGAGCACCCAATGCTGTGCCAATGCATCAGGTATTGGCTCATCCCAAGATATTTTGAGCAATTACAGTTCCTGAATGATGATCTTTGCTGACATTATTACTGGTAATACAATGCCAAGAGGATCAAATGCTTGAGAAATTTCTTAGAGTATAACTCTTTTAGTTGGAGCTGCATTTGTGTTCCTTAGTGCACAGTGAAATGTGAGTATATCTGAATGTAGTATCCAATCTAATCCGTGTATTGAAGCTTTGCAGTCGTCTAGTGATATTGCTTAAGTATTACTAAAACATGAGTACTGGAATTTTGTGGGGTTTGAGTGCCACTTAGTCAATGACATGCCACCCGCTATGCAAAGACCCAAGAGCTAAATCGCTTGAACATTTAATTCTTCCATGCTGTCTACTACTCCAAATATATCATCAACATAGCTACCTGAACGTAAGATGTTGACAGCCTCTGGATGATTATGTCCCTTATAACCAATCGATTGCAACAATGCTCGAGTGGCCACTCTTAGCTCAGATCAAAGCTATACTTAACTCAAGACCCCTGGAGTCACTAACGAATGACCCAGAAGATTTAACAAAAATCACTCCAGGTCATTTTCTTATAGGTTTAACCTTCGATCTGCCACCAGAACCAAGTTTGCTTGAAATTTCACCAGGCAAACTCTCAAGATGACAGCTTGTTAAGGCTTAGATGCAGAGGTTCTGGAAACAGTGGTCAAGCCAGTATATTCATAGGCTCAACTCTATTTCAAAATGGCATCACCCTTTTCACGAGATTTAGCAACGCTCCTTAGTATTAATCACCAGTGAAACTCTACCTTCTGGGAAGTGGCCATTGGCTAGAGTTGTGGCTACTTATCTGGTCAGGGAGAACCTCACATGTGTAGTTACACTTAAGACAGCCACATCTATTATTCACCAACCCATCCACAAGTTAGTAGTGCTGGAAGTCTGTGACTGTAGTCAACATCAGGTTGACAGCGGGCGGAATGTTGGAAAAGTATAACTGGCAGTCATAGTCAGTGTGCGCGTGTTTTGTATACTGGTAGTAAGCTGCTCGCGCATGCTCTCTACTGATATGTGTCGGTAGTGTGTGGCCGAGCTTAGATTGGCTGTCATGCGTGTGCGAGTAATTGTAAGTGTGTCTTCTTGCGTTGGCTACTAGACACATGCGCTACAGTTCAGTTAACCCTAGATAGCAATCTCATAGAGGTATAATCTTGGTCAGCCATTGCTCTCTTTGTGCCACGTGTAAACTCTCTGCACATCGACGTTTATCCTCAACATCGTCGCAATGAGCAAAGCAACACTCGTTCATGTTAATATAACATAAGTGTCTGCATTATGCAGAGTGAGTAGCTTAATACGCCAGTGTATTCAGTAGGAAAAATTCAAAGGTCAATAATACCTTTCACGGCGCTGCCGTGTATATGTAAGAAGAGGATTTATACATGTGAAGCTCATTACACACCTGCTTCGATTTGCACGTGCTAATTTCACTGCTATTATTGTGCAGTTTAGAGAGGTGTGCACCAGTTACACTCGTGGCACAGAAACTTAATTGAATTGACAGAAAAACTCACAAAAAAGAGATTTTTACAAATAAAGTTAAGTATCTTACATAGACTCAAGTGTACATACATGTGTTAGTAATACTTACAGTGTAGTGTAAGCTCAAACTTTTGTACAGTTAACTATTTGGTTATTTCAGTTTGATTCTATATTTTATAGTTAAGTGTTGCTTATATTTTTGTAATTGTTAAACTTCAAATTTCTTTTTCTGTTGTACTTTTTTATGATCTTACAATAAATACTTATATTTTTTAATTGTGGCTAAAATTAGAGTAAAGAGTTAGTTATTGTTGTTACAGTTAATTTTACACATCCCTCGCCTGTGTGCTCTGTTCGCTGGTGCCCTTAGGGTGCTGAGAAAGTACCTAATATAATCTTTACAAGTAGTTTACAATTTTTTGGAATAATAATATAAAATTTTTGTCTGTGCAATGCCAAAAAAAAAAACTCTTTGTAATTTTATTAAATGTAGGACTTTGTTATGTTTAAAATTATTTTTATATCAATATAATGAGCTCCAATGGCTAAGTGGTTAGCATGCTAGCCTACTAACTGGAGATACTCGAGGCGTTATGGGTTTGAATCCTGTCAAAAACTTTCGAGATATTGAGTTGGGCTTTTTTGATGGAATGAGTTTTCAGGATGCTAAAATACCACTTATCTAATTTTTTAAATTTATAGTCGACTGTTCTAGTAATCGCTGGACCTCTAGAGGCTTTTTTTTTAAGGAAAACCTACACCTTGCTATCTTACCGGTTAAAGTCTCTGTTGTTTATATTCAGGTTGGTACCACGACTTAGATGGTGAATTGGAAAATATCTTTCTAATTAAACTGATAATAGCTGGGGTGTGCTCAAGACAATCACTGCACCCTGTAAGTAGTACACAGAAGAATGGATAACCAAGTCGTCTGAGGGGAGGTTTGCAAGGGGCCTGCACGAAAGACTTGCACACCGTGCGGTAAAGGCAAAAAGTTGAAATTAAAAAAGGAAGGTCTTTTATATTGCAAAAGCTGGAAAAGAGTCCTAGAAATGAAAATACTAGTATCCATATAACGTTAATAATAAGATAAAATAGTTTAATACCCATTTTTTTTATACTTATTATTTTTCATAGGTTATACAATCTGGTATGATTAACACTTTTCAAGCAGATCACATAACTGTCAAGGTACAACCTAATTAATGGTTGTATTTAATTGAGCTTAATAACAAATTAAACTATTAGGATTCACACACATTTTTTGAAGCACTTCTTCTCAAGCGATCTTATAATTTACAAATGAATAAAGTCAAATATCTTAACCTAAGCTTTCATAAAGGGCAGTGTTTTTTTGTATACCTTATTCGACAAACAATACGTAAATAGGACTACTACTAGGCAAAAAAATTCACTTCCGACACATCTTGTTATTTTTAACATATAAGCAATAAAAACAGTGTAAGCTGCCGTAGATAATGAGATCTTATTTGATCGTATTGTGAATTTTTAGATTCATGTTCATTGAAATATTTGTATACACATTATTAGGTTGTTGGCAAGGATTTGATATTGGCAAATCAAAATTAAAAAGTACAAATAAAAAGCTGTGTGCCAAGATATTAAAAGGGGTATTTTTATTAAGGTATACTTTAATTTATTTTAAAAGTTAGTAGCATCTAAGCTGACTGGTGAATGATTGTATGTGAATAGTGATGCAACTTCTATTTTTTTATATTTCTTCCTAGAATAAAAATAGATATTTGTCACCGTAGACATACTAAGGTTGCGTTTGGTGTATGGTTGTGACCACGTTTCATACAATTTTTTTCCATGCCAAGGGTGCAAGATGTTGTTTTTCCTACCTTGGGATACTTTGAGGGTTGGGTTTGCCATTAGTAGAAAAAGTAGGGCTCACACCTGGTGCGCATCCAATCAGTGCAAGCACAAGGACTCCATTGCCTTGTCAAACATGTGCCACCAGGAACAAAAACTACTATTGGGTACTTATTCAAACTTTTTGCGTGTCACTCACGTACTTTTTACGGTGGAGAAATGCTTTAGACTCCCAAAAAATACTTTAAACAATTAAATTTTATAATGCAATGGATTCTGACTTTCCATTATTAATTATTTGCCTACAACGTAACAATGCGTAAAAAATACTTTAATGAATATTTTACTGAAAATTCGCAAAGCAATAAAAGAGAATATCGTTTTCTACGGCAATTAACATTTTTTATAATGATAATATGTTGAAAATAACAAGATGAGTTACGACTTTTTAGTTTTTGCTTAGGCAGTAGTCCTATTTACGTACTGTTTCTTGAATAAGAAAAACAGAGAAACACTGCTCTTCATAAAAGCTCGGGTTGTGATATTTGACTTTTTGAATTTGTTGATTATAAAGTCATTTGATAAAAAGTTTTTTTTTTATTTTTCTGGGTTTTAATAGCTCAATTTATTATTTAGCTCAACTCACACAACTATTAATTAAGTTGTACCTTCAAAGGTGTGCAATCCGCATGAAAAATATTAATCACACCAGTCTGTTTAAGCTATGTGAATTAATAAGTATAAAAGAAGTTTGTTTTCAATTACTTTACCCTATTGTTAAGATTGTATTAATATAAAAATAATTGTAAATCTGAGAAAATCCACCAGTTACTAAATTTACAAAGAGTATGTCTTTTAATTAGTTGTACAAAAAGTTTTATATTAATATTTAAAAAATGGTACACTACTATTGAAAAAAAGGATTCGAAAAAAAAAAAAAATCTGACGTGGGCTAGATTTTCGCTAGAGAGTGTTCAAAACAAAATTATGTATGCTGGTACTTACCCGTCTTGAGCACTGTTTATGGTGAAGTTCCAGAGTTAAAGTATTAGTTGCTTTTATCTATATTTGTAGTTGTGTCAATACTTAACTTAATGACAAGTGAAGTTATTGTTTTTCTGAATATTTTTAAAATTTTCCATTTTTATTGAAAAAGTTACATGTGTTGAAGAACGACATGTAAATTTGAGAAAAAGCATTCCTTATTAAATAAACGTAAAATTAAAAAATGACTGTGTATACTATCAGAAAATTATTGATGGGTAAAATATTTAAAATGAACTAATATTTTTTCACATAACAGTACACATTTTTTAATAATGTAATGTATTATTTTTTCGTAGCTGTAATAAGATAAGTTATTAAAATTGTAAAAATAATAATTTTATAGAAATATTTTGAAAATCGACATTATTTATCGGGGCATATATTCTTATAACTAAATTTTTCGTTTTATGCAACGAAAAACTTAGTATTTAGTGGGCATTAAACTGTAAAAGTATTGAATACTCATAAAACGAGTTATACTTAACCAGACATAATAACTGTCAACATTTAAAATTGCTTTTAAGAAAACAGCGCATTAGAAATAGATATAAGTATTCATGGAGGCAAGGGCTGCAAGCTCCAAACTATGAGATCTGGGAGCCAAGAGCTCACGTAGGAGGTAACTATTAAAGAGAATAAGTAATAATTATAGGTTTCATTGGGCATGATATAACTTCTCACTTAATGCATTGAATAATTTTTTCTATTCATAAATGAAAAAAATCGTCAGCTATTGTCACTTGATCACGCTTGCTGCCACCCCTTATGGAATTGTTGTTAATAAAGAAGTAAGTAAGGTCTCTGGGGTTAGCTGCTTGTCTGGTGTTGCTGACAGTCTGTACTTTGACTTCGGTGTGGCAGATATTCAGAAGTCACTGACTACATACAGGGTGTACATTAGCCTTTGTTATTGGATAGTGTTGATGTCTAATCAAATGTTGATAATTTTTATAATGTACTACAGAAGTCGTCAACCAATTTGTTCTTAAAAAGAGGTATAAGCCAAACTCATACTCTGCATGATACTCGGCAGCCTTTATTAAACTTATAATTGAGAAAAAGATAACGCACAGGACTTGGCTGTAGTCTGGTTTGTTAGATGACTTTATTGAGTTCAAGCGTTCAAGGGCTAAGTGTATTAGAACGTCACGCGAATGTTATAAGCAGTATATAAATAAAGTTTAAAATAAGATGTACAAAAATGTTCAAAATTTTTTGAAATACGTTAACAAGATGCACTCCGTTTGGGATGGGCCTACTACCATCCCTTGTGGAGGTCGTGCTGCCTTGGTCTCCGTAGATAGGGATAATTTGTTTTTTGATAAATTTTGTTCTGTTTTTAGTGATAAAGTTAATTGCCTTGATGCTTTTGTTCTGGATGCCAATGCAGTGACAGGAGAGCATGACTCTCTACCGTTCCCGCTGCGTGAAATCCAGGAGACATTGATTGTTATGAAAACTATCACAAAAAGGGCTATAGTTGTGTCTATAGTATTGAATCGTTGGTAACTAATTACATGCCGCAGTATTGGAAATTGTCTCAGATCATTTCTGTATTTTAAAGGGTAAAAAGGCTTGTGTTAAAGATTAGAGATCTATTGAAATCATTGATACTCTGGCTAATTTGTTTGATGAGCTTATTTTTCCAAATATAAGGGATATCTTAAGTTAAATATTGGTTGATGAGCAGCATGGGTTCAGTTGTTCTACTGTTACTAATCTGTTAATGTTTTGCGATAGTATTGGATAGGCTGTGGATGTCAATGCTCGGGTTGTTTCAATTTATATTGATAACTAAAAGGCGTTCGATGCCATAAACTATAAGATACTAGTCTAAAAATTACATAGAATAAATATTGGGGGATCTCTGCTGAAGTGGTTTATGTCATACCTTACTGACCGTTAGCAGGTTGTTGTTTTAAATGGGGCTGTACCTGATAGTAAAGTTGTTATATCGGGAGTTCCTCAGGGATTGCATTTGAGGCCACTTCTATTTCACATTCACGTTAATGATATTAGAAATGGTACACATGGATCTTAAATTCTTTCGTTTGCTGATGACATCAAATTGTATCCATGTATATATGAAGATTTTAATTGTCAGATATTGTAGCGTAATCTTAATGCGATTGTTGATTAGAGCGAGGCTGAAAGAATTCAAAATAATATAAAGAAATGTGCTGTGATTTTGTTCTCTAGTTCAAGGAAGTTCGTACTTTATGACTATGATGTAGGTCTCTCATCGATGACAAGACTTACTGAAATTCCCGATTTAGATGTCTCCTTCGAGGACTTTTCCACTTTTGACAAACAAATTAGATCTGTCTTGTGAATGGCATACAAGGCCTTGGGATTTTTCATGAGAAGCTGCAGGGATTTTACTAATATAAGTAAAATGTGCACACTGGTTTATCTGTATAAAACTCTTGTATTGCTCCCAGATTTACAAACCATATTCGCAGTTAGCGATATACGAGATTAAAAAAATACAACACTGATTTTTGAGATTTGTATTGTTCAGAAGTAGGTCTCCCATGTTGCCAATTCATCACAATTACTGGCGTATACCGTCAGAGACTGGCCTAATAGATGTTTGTCAGCTGTATATCTATAACGACTGTTGTCTTATGTTCAGATTACTTGCAGAAAATATTGATGGTGTGTCAGTCCCTTTATTATTTGTACTTCAAGATTGTAACTATACTTTAAGAAATGTGAGACCTTTGCTCGAAATCAACATAGTGCGCAATCATATACACAGCTCTTTGTTGCCTCACCTAAGGAGGGTATGGAACTTCCTTCTTGCTAAAATTAGAAATGCGAGTAATATTATGCCCTTTAAGAGTCGGCTGATGCAGTGTGTGGGGTGGTGGTAGACATGATCGTTATTTATAAGTGTGGATCGTTAATTTTTGGTAATATGCTAAAAACAACAAGAGATGTTGCAGATACATTTTTTTGGTAAAGTACGAATCTTATTAACGTATTGTTTCTTGAATTAGTAACACAAAAAAATACTGCTTATTATAGAAGCTTGTGTGGCGAAGTTTGACTTTATCAATTTGTTGATTAAAAAATAATTCAGTAAAAAGTGTTTCAAAAGATTTGTGCAGGTCTTAATAGTCTAATTTATTACTTAGAGTAATTTTATACAACTAACAGTGAAGTTGTACAATTACGTAAAAAATTCTAAGTAAAGGGCAAAACTCGTAGATTCGTTGTATAAACAAATAAATTAAATTTTTGTTTGTCAGGAACCAGCCATCAGTTTGAAGCCCTAATTTGCTTTTACTTATAATGTACTTTCCTTTTAGATCGTTGACTCAGTGTTGTGTTAGGTTTTACTAAGTGGTATGTATGGAGTGGTGTCAGGATCTGGTATGCCAAGCTGGCTTTAACCCACTGTTTGATTTTATATCTTTTATAATGCAGTTATAGCGTATTTTTTCCGTCTCTTTATTTCATGTCCTTAAAAAGGTGTTTATCATGCGTTACCTGTTTTAATTTTGCTTCGTATTGAATCTATTCTTCTAAGTTAAAATTATGTATCTATTAATTAGACCTTTTGAATCTTGAAGTATTTAAATTAGGAAAATAAGTTTAATCAATAACTAAGTTATATTCTTCTGATAATTAAATAAAGGGCATATTAAGATGAGTAGGGTGAAACTGCCTTAACTCTTAAGAAATTGGAAATAATTTATGTATGTACTGTACTGAAAAATAGAATTTCAAAAAATTTTTCTGATCGACCAATGGGATTGCTATAGGCCTCAAATAATGAATGCAGTAGCGTCAATAGCAGCCCCGCAATCCCGCGGCGCGGGGGGGCACACGCCTGTCAGGGGTATAAGGAGGTGCACTCTTGTCTGGGCTTTACGCCTTTCAGGAGCTCTCGAAGAAGAATTTTATTTCATTTCCATATAAGATTTAAGAAAAAAAATTCTAAGAAGTTTCAATTCTCAAATTCCTAAAAAATTTTACTGAGCTGGCCTCAATTGAGCCAAATTCATTTGCATGAGCCTTATCCCTTATTTTAATAAATAATCTAAATTTCAAGTTTTGCTGTAGCTAAATAATCAAATTAGTTTCTTAAACGGTTGACAATTTTGATTTAAGTAAAAGTTCTACATTCTAGTGACATTTCCGCAAAAGCGAAGATGCTTATTTTAAATAATTCTATGCTTGAAATTGTCATGGTATTAATAAAATCAATATAAACATTAGTTGTAACGTTTACCGTACATTTTCAGTAAATAAGTTCAATAATGGTATAGTCCCGGTTTGTATTAACGAAAATCTCGTCACCTTACTCAACCAGTGAGTGTTAGGTATAAGTGTACATTAATCTTTGACTCTCCATGCGACTATGAGAGACTGAGAGAGCTTTATTTCAATACCGTATTGATATTTTATATTTGTGTTCGTTCATATGTTATGTGAAACAAGAAATTATACATCTTTGTGAAAGAGTGAGCTTAATTGGTAAGATCTTCAAATTTTTTGAAGTCATATAATCATGGATGACGCAGGGCATGCATGTAACCTACGCATCAGCTCACCTTGTTTACAGTTTTTTATGTTACCTTGGACAACTACTATATTTTTCAAAGTCAACGAAAATTTTATTATTAAGAAATTCAAAAATCATTAAGTGCACTTTTCAGGTGAAAAAATTTTGAAAAAATGCTGTAAGTATTGACAATATGTCATCAACTAGATGCTTTTGTTATGATTTTAGACAGTTGATCCGTGGAGAAGAAAATAGTAAGGTCTAAAAGCTTTTGCTAGTAACGGCAATGCTCCAATAATTATTGACAATTACGAAATTTTACTTGAGTTATGTGCTGATATTAAGAGTAGATTACAGTTATTTTTATACAATATGTAAAATTTATCAAGAGTTTACAATGCTCACGTAGCTGTATAGGGTTACGTAGGTAAGAGAAGAAAGTGGAATAAATATATACTGCACTACTGCAGTTCTCTGAGATATTTTATATTACACTGTAAATAATTGAAATTGTAAGCAAAAAATAACTGAACCGTTCACATCCAGACGACCCATACAGATACACAGTTTTATCAAGCTACAAAATATTAAATGCAGGTAACTAACTCAAATAAACTATACATCGGAAATGTGAGGCCTCGTCTTATTGTTACCGGTAACCTGACGTCAACCTAACCTAACTAATGCTCACTTGCCTGGTCAGCTGGCTTGCCTGCTGAGCTGTTAGTATCTTGCGAAAAGCAAGTAGAATCTCCGAGCAAGAGAGAAATCTTCATTATTTTTGATGATCTTGTGTATCAGGAGTAGAAAAGTTATTATGCTTACTATACTTTATGGTTGTTTAAATTAATTTATTTTGGTATTGGCAACTACAGCAGGCTATTTTCAAAGTAAATTTTACCATAATATTACCTCTTATGAATATACTGTGTTTAACTGTTTCTTTTCCAAATTATTTAACAGAAAAGATCACTTGTTTATTCAGGAATTAATGTTACTTAGAGTATATGCATGCATTAAACTTCCATTGACCAAAGAAGTTTTATATATTAATGAATTTATTTTTTTGGAAGGCAGAATAACATTGCTAGTGACTCCAGATTCTTTCATGCTAATTAATGATGTCAAATCCAGCTCAAACCCGTCCAAGTGGTGCTGAGTATCGGAAGAGAAAAGCAGAGGTAGAAAATCGAAAGCAAAAGTTACCAAAAATTACGCAATTTCTTTTAAAAAATGCGGCATGTGCAAACAACCGCAATGCAACTGTTAACCAGCTGTATGAAAATGTGAGCAAAAACAATATTGAAGCAGATTGTCAAAAAACAGATGAAGCTAATCCAGCTTTTCAAATACTTGGACAAGAATCAAAAATTTATGAGAAATCAGATAATGGCTCCAACAACACGACTGATCTTGTTGCTCTGCCATTAAAATTACTTGAAACTGATCTTGGAATGTTTTTAAACTCTATTGTGGACGAAACTCTTAGACAGACTATTTTATTCGGTAACTCTTGCAGGCCCTTAGGTCTTTTTCCAAAAGATAAAAATTATACGTCATTTTGTATTGAATATTATCATACAAAAACAGTTGGGGAAACAAAAATTGAAAAAGGCTGGCTGTACTGTGCTTAGAGTTCTGGAAAAATCAACAATTGGAAAGGCTTAAGTAAGAAAATTAAAAATCATGAAAAGTCAAATATCCATTCAAATGCCTGTTTATGATACAGTAAATTTAGAAATAATAACAGATCCCTTGATAATCTATTGAACAAACAAACTAAATCATGGAAAAAGGTATTAATCATAATTGTGGATGTTATTATATCCTTAGAAAAATGTAATATCCCGCTCAGTGGACATCGAGAAAATATAAATGATATAGACAGTAAATCTGGTAATTTTTTAAACATAGTGAAGTTGTTGTCTTGACATGATCCGTTATTAAAAAGTCATTTAAATAACTTAGATAGTAAGATAAAGCATTTTAAACCTCAAACCCAAAATGTATTGATAACAATAAGTGCAGATTTTACTTTAAACAAAATTATAATTGCTGTAAACGCCTTGCCATTTTTCAGTTTGATTCTGGATACAATTCAAGTTGTATCAAAACTTAATCAGTTATCAATTGTTATAAGATACCTGAAAATTTTATCAAATGAAGAATACAGTATTAAAGAAAGTTTTTGAGGTTTCATAGAAGAGTCAGATCAAGGTGCCGTAAATCTGAAAAATGAAGTGATCAATTTTTTAGATAAAAATAAAATTCACTTAACGGAATGTCGAGGGCAAGACTATGATGGCGCAAGTGTCATGATCGAAAAATACAGTGGTATTCAAGCCACAATTAAAGAAAAGTCAAGAAATGCTGAGTACGTGCATTATTGTAATCACAACTTCAACTTGGTTTTAAACGACTCGGTAGAGGATATCACAGAGTTGAAAACTATTTATGCCACGGTGAGTGAGGCTTATACATTTTTTTCTTCGATTTTACCGAGATGGAAGAAATTAAAGGATTCTGGGACCATTAATCAAAAAGGAATTATACCAAATGCTTTGAAAAAATTATTCCCAACTAAATCTGACACAATATAAGCATTGAAAAATAATTTTGCTTGTGTGCTCAACAGCTTCTTAACAATTATACTAGTCTCTAAGAAAAAGGAAGAAATTGACGATGCCAAGTCATTACGGAATAAAATGGGTAATTTTGACTTTATAACTTTTCTGCTTTTCCAATTCAAAGTTCTGAAGCTTATTAATCATGTTGCCAAGCTTTTGCAGCACGAAGATATTAAATCAAATGAAGCGGTGATTTATCTTGAAAATACACTGGAAAATTTTAAGGATTTGCGATTGAATTGGGAAGAATTTTTCAACGAAGCAAAAATCATTGCATCAACATGGCAAATAGATCCAGTTATGAAAGAAAAGAGAAATCAAAGAATGAAAAGATTTTATGAAGAGTTCTTTAGTAGAGAGTTCCTTTGGCACTATAACGAGTTACATATCACTGGTATAAATAAGGGTGGGTCTACAGTTGTCATTTACAGAGCAGATTATATTAACAAGGTAGAGTCAGTTTTATGTAACCCCACTCATTATGAGATAAACGCTACACAACAAAAGTGCAAAGTATTTACATACATAGATATTATCTTCTGAGTAAGGTTAAAGTTAAAACATAGAATAAGAGACTGTAGAGGTTCAATACTAGGTAAGGAAAAAATGAATAGAATGTAGAAAACTTTTGTAAAGGATGTAATATATGTATAATACACGAAAAATAAGATCATGCAGTAGAAATAAGCTAAAAACAAATGTGCTTATGACAACTTGTGGGTAGAATTAAACAAGCACCTTTTATACATAGGAATTAGGTTTTTAGTATCAGGCTATCAATCAACGCAAAATAGCATGTGTTCACAATGCCCATGTGTTTAAATACGTATGACACATGATATAATTCAAGTACATACAGCAATTTGAACTTATTTTCTCTTTCGAGTACCCTATTTACGTATCCTGTGAGAAGATTCGTATAGCGATTACGGTAGCATGAGTCAACAGAGATTACTTTCCAAAACACTGTCAATGCAGCAATCGTCCACAAATATATATGACGTTCCTGATTCAAGTCTTATTTTATTGTTAATTGAATCTATGGCATTGTAACGCTCTTCTAAAGTGATAGTGGCGTAACCCTGTACGAATACTTCTTCATATTCCCCGTATGCGTCTATATATGATCCTGCGTTTTCACAGGCGCCTACGAAGCCGGCTTATTTTAAGAAAAAGGTCTTCGTATTGTTGATGGGAATGTTTTATATCATGTTGTCGTACAGGGTTATACTTCTGTATTAACGCATTCTATTGCATTCATCTCGTGTTTTTTCTATGCGGTATTCCATTTTCCCGTTTTTTATTGCTAAATTATACAACCACATGCAGCAATGTTCTATTGTTCTCTGAACATTGATTTTAAAATAAATGACACATGTGGGAGCGTAGTCATTTAATTAGATAAGCGACATGCGTACTCTAGTTGAATTTATGACCGGTTCAGGAATGTTGCATTCTCCTTTATTGACTAGAAAGAAAGTTGTAAAATTAGCGAAAGTTTGGCTGCAGTCATTTCCAATGATCGCTGTGGCTCCGTTGACGATTTGGTAAAAGATGAATAGCCAGAGGATTATCTTAAAAATTACTCATTTTACAGATTAAGATTTGTTTTTCGTAAATAATGTTATTGACACATGCTTTACCGTGGTCTTTACGGCACATTCAACAAAAATGTCAACGACAATACACACAAGCTTTTAGTTAGCAAAAACGGTATACTTATCTGCAGATGCTCTATGCGTGTGTAGGTATGTGTGCATGATTTTCTTTTTTTTTGAATTTATTTATTTTTCTTTTATTTAGGGGTTCTCAAAAAGGTATATGCGGCTTAAACTGTTGCTATGTACTATTTTGCTGTGTGGTTTGTTAATCTTTATTTTTACGTTTTCGTTTTCCTATTTGTCAAGCACTAAGTGAGGTCCTGAATACTGATCGTTAAATTTATGACCTTTGGAGCCCTGTGGGAGCCATACATTGTCTTCTATGTAAATTAATTTAGAATTTGATTTTTTATTGTATACCTTTTTTGCTCTGTTTTTAATCATAATTAATTTTTCTTGAGCAATCTCATGTAGAGTGTTTAGTTGACTGACTAGATCTGTCATATATTGTGAGTATGTGGGTAATAAATCATCTGATTTGAGGGGTTCACTACTAGGTACACGTGCTATTTTTCCAAAGACTTATTCAAAAGGTGTGTTCTCGGTGCTTTAGTGTTTAGTCGTATTAAAATTAAATGTCGCTAATTATACCCACTCGTCCTACTGTTGTTTTCTTGTAATAAATATTTTGAGGTGTTTAGTAAGGGTGTGATGTAATCTTTTAAGGAAACCGTTTCATTAGGGGTGGAATGCTGTTGTTTTAAACTGCTTGATTTCAAATTGACTAGCTACCCTTTAATAAATTTACTTAGAAAGTCAGTGCCTTGATTCGTTAGCATAGCTGCTGGAGCTTGGTAAATACAAATGAATTTCTTAACGAAAGTGTCTGCTATTATTATAGCAGTTTGATCTTTAAATTAGACTGCTATAGTATAATTTGAGAATAAGCACTCCATCGTTAAAATATACTCGTTATTTTGCTGAGTTGCTGGTAATGGACCCACTATGTCTAGTGCGAGCTTAGCAAAAGGTTTAATACGTGTGTCGGTGATACTTAATTTTTGTTTGGTTTTAACACGTACTAGTTTTCTTAGTTAATACTCGAGGCTTTTTTGTTTGTATGATTATATGTCTTCCTTCTAATGTTCCCAAAAATATTAGTATTTAAGTTTGTTGTAAGTTTTATTAGCTCCTTTATGCCCTCCTATAGCGGAGTAATGCATTTGTTTATAAATGTTAAATCTTCTTCGTGGCGATAAATGCTGTATTATTCCCAAGCAAATTGTTATTTTGGCTTGTGTGATATATTTTTGTACCATCTGTAATATTTTTTGGAGCCCAATATTTTCTTATTTGGTGGCTCTAGCGATACTAGTTGTCGATGTATTTATTTCTATTAATATTTCATAGAAGTTACTAAGTGACTTATTTAGCACTGTTGTTATGTTTGCTGTGTTTCTTTGTCTTGACCTCTTATGGGTATAACTGTGGAAAAACTGGTATTGTGTTTAATTAATTTAGGTTTGCTAATTATAAATTTTTCCAAGTTGGGTATTTTGTTGATTGTACGGATATCTTGTGCTCCGTCATCTAATGGGTGGCCTAGATTGTCGGTGAAGGAAGCATTATTGTCTTTTCTTATATAGATCTTTTTCCGTAAAAAAATTATTTTATTTTTTGTGTGATAAGGGTGGGTGGGTTATCATTGTTGTTATTATTATTCTGCGCATTATTATCTACGTGTTTATCTAGAATATATGCTTCGCATAATGGTAGGGTATTGAAAAAATTTTCTTCGCCGTTATGAGGATCTCACTGCTGACTTTTGTTAATTTTTTGATGGGTGCTCAGCAAGTTTTCTTCGGTTTGCCTTACTTTAATGAAAAAGACCGCCTGCTCTTGCTTGAAAAAAGCTGAGCCAGGTGCATAGTTATTATTGTTATTGTTGTCAAGTTTTCGTTTTTTGAGAGCTAAAACTGATAGGGATTTTTTTAGAGAGAGCTGATGATTTTACCTGCCCTTTGGCATGTCATTATGCCGCATTACTGGGTTTCTTCTGATACGGTATTTGGCAGCTGTTGTAGCTCTTTTTTTGTGCAGGTGAGTCAAAGTATGTGAGCATTGATTGGGTTTTTAGATAACGCGTCTGTGTTATTGTTCTGGAAGTCTGGTTTCTATGTTATATTAAATTAAAAATCAGCGAGCTTAAGTCACCACCATGTGACCCGGGAGCATGGGTCTTCCATCGAATTGAGCCATACAAGGGGCCGATGATCGGTCACTAACATGAATGCTCTTCTGCACAGGTATACTCCAAATTGCTGCATGCAATATATTAGAGCTACGGCTTCTTTGAAGAATGTATAGTAGTTGCTTTCACTTTTGAACAAGGTGCTGGATATGAGAGCGATGAACTTATCTTTCTAAATTTCTCCTTGTAAGAGCACGCCTTCTTTAGCGTAGCCCGAAGCATCTGCTGTAAATATAAGCGTTTTTCTAAAGTCGGGGCTTATTAAAACTGATGGAGAGCATAATTTATCTCTCAGGATTTTGAATGCTGTTTAAGTTTCTTTGTTTCACGAGAACTCCTGATCCTTTTTAGTAGCGTGAGCAATGGTTTTGCTAGATTGGCAAAGTTTTCTATGAATCTATGGTAGTAGCCTTCTAGTCCTAAAAACTGCCGAACGTTTTTTTTTATTTTTTGGCTAAGGAATTTCTCAACTGCTTTTATTTTTTTTGTGTCGCATTTCAGCCCTTCTTTACTAACTATATGACCAAGATAATTCATCTCTTGTTTTTAAAATTCGTATTTTTCTGGCTGCAAGACTAAATTTGCTATTCTTAGTTGCTTTAAAAATCAAACAATAATTTAATAGTATTTATCGAATTCTTGAAAGTAAATACATACATCGTCAAAGAAAGAAATTGCTTCTTTAATCTTTGAAATTAAGGTAGGTATGAGTGCTTAAAATATTGATGCACTTATTTTTAATCTAAAAGGGCATCTTTCAAAGTGAAAAAGTCCTAGATGGCACATAAAGGCAGTTTTATATCTTTTTTTTTCTTACTTGTATTTGGGGATAACCAACTTTTAAATCAAAGACCGTAAAATATTTAGATCCCCTGATTTCGTTTAGATTATCTGCTATGTTCGGTACGGAATGATTATAGTCGGGTATCATGTCATTGAGTTTTCTAAAGTTTAGTGCAAATCTGTATCCTTTGTCCAGTGGGGCCCAGCTTCTTTGGCACGCAGAAAACAGGAGCCACGTAAGGGCTCATGGAGGGCTTACCGACTTTATTCTCAAGCATTCTTTTTACTTGTCTGTTTATTTCCTTCCGCAAGACAGGAGGTTGCCGGAAAAGCTGAAATTTCAACTGCAGTACTTGTTATTGTTTGTGTGGTTAGCCCCATGAGGTTCATAGCAGGTAAACTTTCACCTTCGAGGTGAAACCAGTCGGCATAGTCTACTATTATTTTTTGTTTTGGTGTAAGCTTGCTATGCTTGAGATGCTTGAGACTTTAACCAATTTTAGAGAAGGAGGTCATTCGTTCACAAAGAATACATCATATATATATAGAACTTCTTTTGAAACTATAAAACATTATCCTAAAAAAAGAGTTATTTTTAATTCTAAAATAAAACAAATTTTAAAAACAAAATTAATGATCATTTTTTATCACTTTAAAAAGTACTAATACTCACCCAACTCCAAAATATGAAAAAAAAAAATTAGTACGATAAAAAATGTTTTGAGATTAAATACGAGCAACTTTTTATAAAAAGCTCAAAATGAAATTTTTATTTTAATATTTACTGTAACTACAGAAATAATAATTCTGGCTTAAGAACACTTACCGACTGTAACTCGACGTCAAATTGTTGGTTTTTAACTTTACTATCAAATAATGGCACTTAAGCTAATTTTTCAACAAACTCAACAACAATTAGGTATCCATATTCAAAAATCAAAGAAATTCTAACCCCAAAAGAACATATTGCGAAACTACCAATGCTTGCAACAGCATTGAAGCTGAAAATCACAACGACAATCTATACGCACAACATCGGGATACGAACGAAAGTGACATGGAAAATGAACTCCTTGAAAGCCTTGAAAGCTTAGAAAAATCACTTATATACTAAACTAAGGGCTGCAACCTCACACAATATTCAAACCTATCTCAAAAATATCTCAGCACTCAATACCTAGAAGATATACAAATATTACAAAAACAGATAAGCAATTAGTTGAAAGAACAAAACCCTCAGAAAATCATACAAGCGAAAGAACGTGCCAACAATTGCATAAAAAACTTCAAATTACAACTAAAAGAAAAATATGCTTACAACATATACATTGAGTCAATATTCCTAATCCAAAATGGCTGACCTGAACCACGTGACCTACAGATTTTCTTCAATAAAACTAGTATTAATCTCTTGGTATGGATCTTGTAGGGGTCAAAAAAGACTTCAATAGAAGTCTTGAGCTCTTCTATCAAAATGAGTATGAAAAAATTGTTTGTCTGCTATAAGATTCGAAATGAGGGCAATGACACGTGACCGACAGCTTTTTTTAAGAAAACTACTATAAATCTCGCAGCATTAGCCCTACAGGGGTCTGAAAAGGCTTAAATAAAATGTCTTGAGTTATTCTATCAAATGTTGTATAAAAGAAGTTTTTTGTTTGCTGTAAAACTGAAAATGGTAGCAATAACACGTGACTGACAGCTTTTTTTCAAGAAAACTTTTATAAGTTTGTGGTATAAGCCCTATATTCGTCTAAAAAGGCTTTAATTAAAAGTCTTCAGCTTTTCTATTAAAGCGAGTATGAAGAAAGTCTGTTGTCTGCTAGAAAACTCAAAATAGTGGCAAAAACACCTGAGTAGCATATTTTTTTTTAACAAACTACTAAGAAACTTACGGTATACCCTACAGGAGTCTAAAAAGGCTAAAATATAAGGTCTTAAGCCATTCCATCAAAAGATGTATAAAGAATTTCTTTTTTTCTGCTATACAAACCAAAATGGCGGCAGAAACACTTACCCTACAGCTTTTTTACAAACAAGCTACCATAAGTCTCGTCGCATAAGCCCTACAGGTATGTACGAATGCTTAAATGAAAAGTCTTGAGCTCTTATATCAAAAGCTGTGTATTTCTTGTTGGCTGTACAACCGAAAATAAAGGCAAAACACATGACCAACACTTGATTTTTACTTAAACTATAATTAAATCAAATACGAGGATCGATAGGCCTATACGTACTGTGCTACTTAAACTGTAGACAAAACATCACTTGGTTTCGGCCACCATTTTGAATTTGATAGCTGACAAAAAATTTTTGCCATTCGACTTTTGATAGAAAAGCTCAAGACGTTTTAATTAGGTTTTTGTAAGCCACTGTAGGGTTCATGCCTCGAGATTCATTGTTCACTAAAAAAAAGATGTCAGTCACGTACTTTGGCGTCATTTAAGATTTCATATAGGACAAAAAAGTTTTTTAACACGATGTTTGATAAATATGCTCAAGATCTTCCATTTGAGCCGTTGTAGACTCCTGTAGGGCTTATGCCAGAAGATTTGTCGTAGCTTTATTTCGTAAATTTATTTTGGTTTCAATTTATAGTGTCGATCATTTTGCGTTTCTCTTCATTTAAAATATCCTTATCGAAAAATGATAGAGCTGCTAATTCTGAAGTTAAGTACCATAAATTCTAAATAAATTTCTTACAATATTTTTAAAAATATTTTTATCAATAGATTTATAACTATATACATTTTTCAAAAAATTCAAATTTTGGCAAGAAGCTGCAGCTTCAAGTGGCACTTTAAACTAAGCTTCTACGTAATTTTTTGTGTCGAATACACAACTATCTCTATATTTTATGTGTTCATCATTCAGATTTTTTTAAAAATTTTTTCGAAACATAAAAATTTTTTAGCAACAAACAACTTTTGCCAAAGTAGATAAAACCTTGTATCGATTTTTGCGATATTTTTCTCAAGCTTTATAGATTGATATCACATTAAGAAATATTTTTTGAAGTGTCAAATTTCAAAGTTTCTGCAGTAGCCATTATAAGGTGCGATGTATCTTTTTTACTTACTTTACGTTTATCTAATACGGTTGTAAGCTTCTTGATAATAACTAAGTCTAAACCTCTTCGTTATATGGGGGTATGTGTTCAGATGGCTAAGACACTGACTCTGATCTCAACAAATTATCAAGCTTCTTTAAAAATAAAGAAATACAATTTTTGAAATAATGAACTTTTGAGATATATTAGAGTATTATGATTATAAAAATTCTGTAAGATAAACACGTTAAAACAGCTATTAAGATCATAGGCTGCAATTAACTGAAAAATGTATAAACTTTGTGTAGCTTATAAACATTTTACTTTTAATGATTGTGGAATTTCACGATGGACCTATTGAACATTAGTTACAGAATCCTTCTCTAAATTAAGAAATTCATGGTAAATTTTCAGTTGTCATGTCGTTAGAACTGTATGGTCCATTTGCATCGATAATCTCAAGCCTGCTTTATTTATAACATGTGATGATAATTCAAGAAATGATGATTTTAAACGAATAATTGATTTATTTTTAATTTTTTTAGTAAAGAAGTGATTAACGTCTGAGAATTTTAAAAGGAAGATTTGATTAAATAATTTACTTTTTCCACACGTCAAATTTAACGATGAATATTAAATTAAAAAATTTAATCCATACTTCATGATAGTAATTTTCAATCAGAAAAATAATTTTTAATACATTCAAATAATTTTGGACAATGTCAAATACCGTTTATATTAAACATTTATTCAAATATTTTATTTTATCTGGAAAAAAGTCAAAGGCAATACTGTTAATGTCGTAAAAAATCTAAACATGTTGAAAATATCAAGAATGATTTATTTTCTTGAAACATTCCATACATGTTTCAGAGTTAATGGCTATAGATTCGCATTAATTTGCAATTAAAAAATACTTTTGAAAAAAAATTAGCAAATAATGTTAAACTAGTTAAACCAGTTAAACACGTGGAACAAATTTCAGTATACAATTACGAAAATGAAATCATAAAAGCCTTAAATAGTCATGTCTACGACATTTTACATCTTTGGCTGCAACGTAACTATAAGAAAAAATAAACAAGTTTATTTTACACATTAAAAATATTAAAGTTTATAAGTTCTCAGTTTCTTAATCATTATGCAAGTTTAGATTTGAAATATTTACAAAAATCACTGTAGGACTTCGATGACATTATTTTCATTTTGTAATATCGCTTGAATCGCTTCTGAAACTAGTAGAGCGGATTACCATGCTTCCCTAAATTTTTTCAGGATTATTTTCTAGTTACTTATAAATATAAATCTAGACTTTTTCAGCTTGGAAGAATAATTGTACGTCATTGGAGAAGCAAAGTTGTCTCATTCTGATTTTTTAATTACTTTGTTCAAAGTTATTAGGCTCTACGAAGAGCTTAAGAATTACCTTCAACTTTTATTTAAGATTAAAACAATTTTTTATTTATTTCAGATGATCATTGATAAAATACAAATGTTTTTTTGTTGAAAGTGAACCAAGTTGCATAAAAACTGAAAATTATAAAACATAGTTAATTTTCAACTTCAATGTTGCCTTTCGCTATCAAGAGACATAAATAAATCTTTACTTTTTATTTAGCAAAGATTTTTTGTACAGTTTCTAAAACATACATAGAAATAATGTCAACTGTACCTTATAATTTAGAAGATAATATGCAGTTTTGTTTTTTGTTGTGATTAGAACTTTTTATCAGAATAATACTAATATCTACTGTAACTGAAACGTGTAAGAAACTGTTAAGTTAATCTTTCCTTATGTCATATTGTACTTAAATTTTTATCATCTGATTTGTAAAACAGTCTGTATCTATAATTTTTGTAAGTAGAAAAGTTTTCATTTTTTGTCAAGTATTTTTCGACATAACTGTTATTTCAGCTCAAATCTCTTTAGAAAAAAAGGAATGGACTTAGCATCTGACTTATGAAATATTAAAAAAAGTAGTAACTAAATTTTAAACACAACTGTTTCTAATTTTTTGTGAAAGTAATTTTTATTTTTAATCTTTGACAAAGCTTTAAATTCTCTTTTATAAGATTACAGTTTTGTTTTTAACCAGTCTTTAATTGACAGCAGTACTTTCATGTGTATGTGAATATATATATATGAGGTATTTCACGTCAACTGTCCTAGCGTTATCCGCAAGCACGATAATATGTAATTTTCAACTCGCGATTGTGGTATTATAAATAACTGAGAAAAATAATGAAACCATAGAATCGACGTATTGTTTCCTCAACTTTTCGCTAATGCAATCGGTTTTTAAAAAAATGACGATTTATCCTAGAAAAAACACAAAATGTGTTATATCTCAAAAACGGCATTTTTAATATTTTTTTAACCATCGCTTATCGAAAGAGCAAGATTTTTTACGTTGGTATGGTGATTTCCAGAAAGTACTTTTTCATTTTAGCGAGATATTAAATGTCAAAGTTGGGCGCAACGACACAGTGGCAGCGGCTGCTTGACTCGCGCGATGGTATGCTATATATATATCGCCAAGTGAACATGGTTAGGTTGCGCTGTTTCGATTTGACTTTTAATACACAGCAAAATAAATAGTAAACTAAATAACTATGTTCTTTTAATGAGTTTACATTCAAAAAAGAATAAACCAAAATTGAATTTGACAAAACAAAAGTATTAAAAATTTATTTATCTATCCAAAACTGACAGAGAGATAAAACGAACTACTTACATCATTCATAATTACATTGAAATATATTATTTACATCGTTCGATAACTGTGTGATTATAATTCTTACATAATGTTTATAATAGTCACTTAGCTTTTTTCTTTGGTAATATACATTTTTTCTTCTCAATACTCGTCGCTTTAAGATTGGTAGTTTGTGGCTAAATATGTATTTTCAAGCATAAAATGTTGCATTTTTTAAACCTACTTTTTAAAAATAATGAAGTTGCTTTATAATCTGATTTCGCACTAAAAAAAATTTCAGTTTCATTGCAGTGACTTTTTGCCAAATCGTTTAAAGCTTCAGCAAAAATAATGTGCTTTATCGACGTCAATTGCAAACTTGCTCTGCTCGCACCTCGTTTTAAGTTTGCTCCAATGCCATGACAAGCACCTTCGCCATGTGCAGTGGCAAAGAAATGCCATTTAGCTGCTATACCGAAATCTGTTTTGTGGTATAAAAAATTTTGGAAATTACTTTTGTTTTTAAACGTTTTTTAATTTTACTCTGAGTTAGGCCTTACCCACGTGAAAGGAATTGATTAAAAATATTATAAGCTATCTAAAAAATATCCTTTATAAGCGTTGCAGTGAAGCAACGCTTGGCAAGTAAAACCATTAGCTCCCATTTCATCTTCTGCGTGCATAATAACGTATTTGATTACCAGTTGATGGAACCTTGAAAATGAGCAATAAATATAACACACAGCTTAAATACTGCTCCATTCAAAATAAACTATTAATCTGTCGATTCCTCTAAACTTATGTGTCAATAAGAACAACTTTATTTACAAATACACTTAACAAGAAAAGTATGCGATTCAACCGTCCATCGAAACGTCGAATCAAAACAGCGCAACCTAACCATGTTCGCTTGGTGATATATATATATATATATATATATATATATATATATATATATATATATATATATATATATATATATAGAATACCATCGCGTGAGTCGAGCAGCCGCTGCCATTGTGTCGTTGCGCCCAACTTTGTCATTCAATATCTCGCTTAAATGAAAAAGTACTCTCGGGAAATCAGCATACCGACGTCACAAATCTTTCTCTTTCGATTAGCGATGGTTAAAAAAATATGAAGAATGCCGTTTTTGAGATATAACACATTTTGTGTTTTTTTTAGGTTAAATCGTCATTTCTTTTAAAAATCAAGTGCATTACCGAAAAGTTGAGAAAAAAACACGTCGATCCTATGTTTTTCTTATTTTTTCTTAGTTGTTTATAATACCGCAATTGCGAGTTAAAAAGTACATATTTTGGTGCTCGTGGATTGACGTGAAATATATATATTTGTGTAGGGCATTTTACGTTAATCTTGTAACCACTTTCAGATACAGCCCACTAGCCCCCTTTCCTCCCACTTTTACTAACAAAGCCCTTTTTGCCCAAGTCTTGCAAAATAAATAGAGTATGAGAACATATATAAATATTCCATTTATAATAAGAATGAAATAATTTGGGGAAAAAGAGACAAAGTAATGAAAATCATTGCAAAAGGTATTGGCCAAGTGCAAATGATGGGAGGGGATAGATGAGTCAATGCCAGCGTGTTTAGTGGCAAAAATAGGAAACCTGGAGTACAAAATTACTGTCATTTTTGCCTTATTAAGAAAAGAATAACAGTATTTCGTCAAATTTACAGATGTTATCTTTACGTATAGTACCAATATCATAAAATCGCAGTTACAGAAATAGAAAAAAATGAATTATATGGTGCTAAGAACGGTTATAAATGTTAGACTGTAACAATATATTGATGAAGCGTGGTGTGATTACGTTAGTTTTTGATTCAGAGCACACCCTTAGTAGCAGACAGCAAGAAGAAAGATAAATACGTGAAATAAGACATGATCATTGTGATTTCTGTTATTTAAATGGTTATGAAATATATGTGTAAGAAAGTGCTGTGTTGTTTAGTGTAACAGTAGCGCAAAGACAGATGGAGTGAAATTACATAAATTTCAAAGATTGTCTAACTATAAGTGAAGGTAACTTTTATGTGCATTGCAACTAAGACAATTTTCAAAATAATCTGAACAAAACGTATGGGGAGATTAACTTTGCAGGGGGCTGAAGTTACAAAGATCTCCTTTATTACGACAGCACTTGTCAAATTGCTATCCATCACTTTGAAATTCTGTAACATCGCACACATGACTACTTTCAACCAACTGTTTACCTTTTTTTAAGGCTTCAGAGTTAAAACAAATCGAGTGTGTGATATTCCTAAAGCCTAGTTTAATGATAACATCCATTATTAGATAAATAAATACAATAATTTTTTGCTAATTAATTAATTATTACTAAAAGTGTGCGTCAGTGTATGCTGTTGACGTATAATGAGGGTACCCGCGGTTGCACGATTTCGAAACAAAGAGTGGCGCTGCATGACATGCACCTGGCCAATAGGAAACAAAGTCTCTTCATAAAACTTAAGCTTATTTTAAACATTATGAGTGGAGCAACATCTTTCAAAGACATTGAAAAATATGAAGAAATTACGTACTAAACATTTAAAGATACTGCAACCGCAATGGTTTCAATCAATCATTATTCTCAAACTGCAATTCCTTTAAGGTTACCTAATAAATTAGGGCAGTTTTTTGCGTGAAAGATTATATTAAGAAATGTTTAAGGGGATAAATAGAAAAAGAAATACTAAAAAAATTTTACAGTTAGCTTTGTTGATAATAGAGGTAATCTCGCTCTTTTATACATTAACTAAACTTAAAATTGATAAATGCATTTCGCAATTGTTTTTATCTACCTATATCAAAACAAATTAAAGATGCACAAAAAATTATAGATAAAGAAACGTATTTTATTCAAAAAATGTTTGACTTATGTAACAAAAATTATAAGAAGATGATTTGATTACTTAGGATAGTGCTGTAATCATTTAAAAAAAAAAGTACTAGAATTAGTTTTTAAAAATTTAAGAGATATATATACGTAATAAGAAAATAAACTTCAAAAATAAAGGCATTATTTAAGCATAAAATTTTCATCAAATTCTACCACTTAAAAATATAGTGATAAATATTTTATTATTTAAAAAACTCACATAATATTATTTTCATTAATATCTGAAATTCTTAATTTTGAAATCTGTGTTTTGTATCTAATGTGTTTATGAAGCTTAAAATGTGGCTAACAGTTTAACTGTAAATGAATAAACATGATTATACTGCAATATCAATAAAGTAGGTACACGTTTTGGAATACTACATTTTCAATAACAAACTAGAAGCTTAAAATAACGAGAAAGTTTGTTAAAAATATTGCAGAAGGTAGATTTAACAAAGTGTTTTTAAGAATCATAAGCGGTATTCTTAAACTTATTTTAAATACAGTAAATAGCACAATATTCTTTAAAAACATCAAAGTATTTTGAACATAGAATACCAGACGTTCAAAGATACTGCAACCATCATCAGTTAAATTCATCATGATTCTTAAATTAAGAAAATTTTCAAGGAAGCAATTACTTTTAGATTTTTTTAACTAATTAATACAATTTTGGCGTGGTATTTTGTTTCCTAAAAATAATTAACTTGATCAAATACAAAATCAATATAAAAACTTCTGTAAAAAATTTTGGTCATAACAAAGATATTTGCAATATTTTACACATCAATTTTTACAGTGAATACATTCAAAAAAATAAACAAATTATAAAATTTGTTTTTCATTGTTTGTTGAGATTTAAGAGAGACTTGTTTATACGAAACATTCAGTTACTATTTTATTTTTCAAGGTAAAAAAACAAATTTTAGATGGTACAGAGTGACATAACATTACTATTGCATACATTTTGTAAAAAAATTATTTATAAGAAACTTCAATATAATAATCTCGTCATCCTATTTTATCATTCAAAGTTTCATAGTATTGAAACTAAAGTAGTAAGAATTTGAATTTAATCCTTCCAGTAACTGATTTATAACACTCACACGTTGAAGGATTAGGTAACAAAACAACCAAATGGGGATCTCGGGACCCCCAGCAGAAGTGAAACTTCCAACTCAAATGTTTTTAAACTTGGTATAACAAGAACTGAGAAAATTAGATTACACCTAACTTCAACAGGTCTTTAAAAATCCGATATTAAAATAGTAAAAATTTCAATTATTAGAACGTATTCAAGCAGGCACGTGCATAAAATACATATACTTATGATACATATAATTCGCGAATTCTAAGTATTTTCATGTTTGTTATAACAAATGTATTGATATATATACGAATTTTTGGTCATGTCATGCAGAACACAACAAAAATTTTTACCATACTACCTCGAAAGAAGGTAATTTTATCGAACTACGTGGGACAAAAACTTATTTATTGAAAATGACTTATTCGTGCATTTAATATGATATTATACTTGTACAATCAATTCTTATCGATTTGTACCTTAGTCACACCAAAAATCGACAAGTGACTTTTCACTGCATACATTTTGTCCACATATTTACACCATAATCACGGTTTTAACAAAAATCGGTTTAAACTAGTAACTTTTTGGATTGGAAATGATAACCAATGGTCTATTCTTGAAGTATAGGACAAAGATAAACAAGTTCTTACGACAGTAGTACCTAAAGTTGTTACCTCTCGAATAGCCAAGCTCTTCTTTTTGCGTATTTTGCGCGTACAAACATTTTATTCCGTTCCGACCCCCATGGAATAACCACTTGGTGTGCGTGTACAGGTATGCAAACTACAGTGTCTTATTGCATTTGAGGCTAGTAAATAAATTAAAGGTGGACAAGTCATTGTAATACGTCTATGAGTCGTACGAGTACTGCAAACTTTGAAAATTCCATTCCGACCCTACCTCACCTCAAAGCGCCGTTTTTTTCGTTTAAGAGCAATCAATTCCAGCCAAAATTTTTTTCATCACTATTGGGCTAAAAGATGAGACATATGTCTCAGGGTTTTGTCCAATTGGCCCTTTTTTGCTACATAAATGCAAAAACGGTGGTAGCTTCCAACGTTGGTAGCCAAGTGGTGCACTCTATTAGGTCGCTTTATCTGAGCTTAAATAAAAGCAAAAACATAGTCCTAATAATTG